>NW_028161624.1:225867-488367 GCF_964263955.1 Coregonus lavaretus | reverse complement strand
ATATTGTTGAATTTGGGTTTAATGTCTGGATTCCGTGATTCGGTCCGCAACGCCTATTTTATAGGGCCCTAGTCCATGAACTTGTCATAAGTCAACATAGGATATGCCCTCTTCCCCCCATTTTACATTTTACATTTTAGTCATTTAGCAGACGCTCTTATCCAGAGCGACTTACAGGAGCAATTAGGGTTAGGTGCCTTGCTCAAGGGCACATTTACGTAATTTAGCAGACGCTCTTATCCAGAGCGACGCACCAATTGGTGCGTTCACCCTATAGCCAGTAGGATAACCACTTTACAATTTGGGGGGGGGGGTAGAAGGATTACTTTATCCTATCCCAGGTATTCCTTAAAGAGGTGGGGTTTCAAATGCCTCCGGAAGGTGGTGAGTGACTCCGCTGTCCTGGCGTCGTGAGGGAGCTTGTTCCACCATTGGGGTGCCAGAGCAGCGAACAGTTTTGACTGGGCTGAGCGGGAACTATGCTTCCGCAGAGGAAGGGGAGCCAGCAGGCCAGAGGTGGATGAACGCAATGCCCTCGTTTGGGTGTAGGGACTGATCAGAGCCCGAAGGTACAGAGGTGCCGTTCCCCTCACTGCTCCATAGGCAAGCACCATGGTCTTGTAGCGGATGCGAGCTTCAACTGGAAGCCAGTGGAGTGTGCGGAGGAGGGGGGTGACGTGAGAGAACTTGGGAAGGTTGAACACCAGACGGGCTGCGGCATTCTGGATGAGTTGTAGGGGTTTAATGGCACAGGCAGGGAGGCCAGCCAACAGCGAGTTGCAGTAGTCCAGACGGGAGATGACAAGTGCCTGGATTAGGACCTGTGCCGCTTCCTGTGTAAGGCAGGGTCGTACTCTCCGAATGTTGTAGAGCATGAACCTGCAGGAGCGGGTCACCGCCTTGATGTTGGCGGAGAACGACAGGGTGTTGTCCAGGGTCACGCCTAGGCTCTTCGCACTCTGGGAGGAGGACACAGCGGAGTTGTCAACCGTGATGGCGAGATCATGGAACGGGCAGTCCTTCCCCGGGAGGAAGAGCAGCTCCGTCTTGCCAGGGTTCAGCTTGAGGTGGTGATCCGTCATCCATACTGATATGTCTGCCAGACATGCAGAGATGCGATTCGCCACCTGGTTATCAGAAGGGGGAAAGGAGAAGATTAGTTGTGTATCGTCAGCGTAGCAATGATAGGAGAGGCCATGTGAGGATATGACAGAGCCAAGTGACTTGGTGTATAGGGAGAAAAGGAGAGGGCCTAGAACTGAGCCCTGGGGGACACCAGTGGTGAGAGCACGTGGTGCGGAGACAGCTTCTCGCCACGCCACTTGGTAGGAGCGACCGGTCAGGTAGGACGCAATCCAGGAGTGAGCCGCGCCGGAGATGCCCAGCTCGGAGAGGGTGGAGAGGAGGATCTGATGGTTCACAGTATCAAAGGCAGCAGACAGGTCTAGAAGGACAAGAGCAGAGGAGAGAGAGTTAGCTTTAGCAGTGCGGAGAGCCTCCGTGACACAGAGAAGAGCAGTCTCAGTTGAATGACCAGTCCTGAAACCTGACTGGTTTGGATCAAGAAGGTCATTCTGAGAGATAGCAAGAGAGTTGGCTAAAGACGGCACGCTCAATAGTTTTGGAAAGAAAAGAAAGAAGGGATACTGGTCTGTAGTTGTTGACATCAGTGGGATTGAGTGTTGGTTTCTTGAGAAGGGGAGCAACTCTCGCTCTCTTGAAGACGGAAGGGACATGGCCAGCGGTCAAGGATGAGTTGATCAGCAAGGTGAGGTAGGGGAGAAGGTCACCGGAGATGGTCTGGAGAAGAGAGGAGGGGATGGGGTCAAGCGGGCAGGTTGTTGGGCGGCCTGCAGTCACAAGTCGCAGGATTTTATCTGGAGAGAGAGGGGAGAAAGAAGTCAAAGCATAGGGTAGGGCAGTGTGAGTAGGACCAGCAGTGTCATTAGACTTAACAAACGAGGATCGAATGTCGTCAACCTTCTTTTCAAAGTGGTTGACGAAGTCATCCACAGAGAGAGAGGAGGGGGGGGGGCGGGGGGGGAGGATTCAGGAGGGAGGAAAATGTGGCAAAGAGCTTCCTAGGGTTAGAGGCAGATGCTTGGAATTTAGAGTGGTAGAAAGTGGCCTTAGCAGCAGAAACAGATGAAGAAAATGTAGAGAGGAGGGAGTGAAAAGATGCCAGGTCGGCAGGGAGTTTAGTTTTCTTCCATTTCCGCTCCGCTGCCCGGAGCTCTGTTCTGTGAGCTCGCAATGAGTCATCAAGCCACGGAGCTGGAGGGGAGGACCGAGCCGGCCGGGAGGATAGGGGACACAGAGAGTCAAAGGATGCAGAAAGGGAGGAGAGGAGGGTTGAGGAGGCAGAATCAGGAGATTGGAGGGAGAAGGATTGAGCAGAGGGAAGAGATGATAGGATGGAAGAGGAGAGAGTAGTGGGAGAGAGAGAGCGAAGGTTGCGGCGGCGCATTACCATCTGTGTAGGGGCAGAGTGAGTAGTGTGGGAGGAGAGCGAGAGAGAAAAGGAAACAAAGTAGTGGTCGGAGACATGGAGGGGAGTTGCAGTGAGATTAGTAGAAGAGCAGCATCTAGTAAAGATGAGGTCAAGCGTATTGCCTGCCTTGTGAGTAGGGGGGGACGGTGAGAGGGTGAGGTCAAAAGAGGAGAGAAGTGGAAAGAAGGAGGCAGAGAGAAATGAGTCAAATGTGGACATAGGGAGGTTGAAATCCCCCAAAACTGTGAGGGGTGAGCCATCCTCAGGAAAGGAACTTATCAAGGCGTCAAGCTCATTGATGAACTCTCCAGTGGACCTTAGTGGATTGAAGCTGAGCTGGTCCTGGAGTGGTGATGTGGTTCAACTGGGTCTGTCTCTCCCCAGCTGCAGGTTTGGGTGTGACCACGATGGTG
This sequence comes from Coregonus lavaretus, assembly GCF_964263955.1. Taxonomy (NCBI): domain Eukaryota; kingdom Metazoa; phylum Chordata; class Actinopteri; order Salmoniformes; family Salmonidae; genus Coregonus; species Coregonus lavaretus. The sequence goes on along the minus strand of NW_028161624.1, from coordinate 485,463 downwards.
AACACACCCATGGTGTCTGGTCCGGATCGTACTGCTGCTAAGGTGTACACACCTGCGTCTGTAAGTTTAATGTCTTGGATGGTTAGTAGGATTTCATCACCTTTACATGCACCCCCTTTTGACCCCTGCACACCCCTTATCATTGAAAACCTAGCTGCTTTAGAAGCATCTCCTATTACATATGGATAGCCTCTACGCCATTCCCAGAAGGTGCCAACATTTGTAATCATAAAATCCCAATATGGACACCACTTTCCCCCACACAGATAAGTACTTCTCTTTAACACATGGGGATACATTTTGTTACAGTTTTCCTTCTGGTTCCAATTGCAACCAGTGTCCCCAATTCCACTAGCCCTATTCCTCCATGACCAGATCTTACATGGTTCTAGGGACATCACTTGAGATTCCCCTTCCTGTAAGGTAATGACTATATTATGATACTGACTGGATGTCACTGTTCCCCATAGGGCCAGCCCCGCTAGTAACCATACCATCCTCCCCGTCTGCAGCCAAGTCCTGTTGTACTTGATCTAGAGTTCTTCCTGGAACTATATCTTTGGCACAATGTGGTCTGTGGTACCACACGTCCTTCTTACTCGTGTTTACCCTCAGCGAGTGACTTGATACCTCTTTCACCTGAAAAGGCCCTTCCCACCTTGGCTCCGTCCACTTCCTGGAATGCACCTTCACTCTCACCCAATCTCCCACCAGGATGTCTCTGTTCTCGTCCGTGGTTTCAACAGCAGGAGTGCGCACTTCCACCACCTGTTTAGACAATCTTTCAACAAGAGAAATTAGTGCCTGCATGTAGTCTGTATATCTGATTTTTGCAATATCTAGCCTAGCCTCTTCTCATCCATTGTGGTCCATCAATGTGTGCAATCCCATGTGCATGGGCAGAGTCTGTGTAGATGTCCACATTCTTTCCTTCACTTAGTTGTAGAGCTCTCCTCAACGGCCTAAGTTCAGCTAACTGTGCTGAAGCTTCATTGGGACCAAGTTTCTCTGCTTCCATTACTTAATGTCCTCCTTCTGTGTCTTGTTTCACCACTGCATAGGCAGCAGTGTTTCCTTCCTTTGGGTCCTTTGACCTGTAGCAGCATCCATCAGTGAACAGGGTGATTTTGTTCCCCTCCAAGGGTGAGTTTTGCAGGTCCATTCGGACTTTAATCTGTTTGGCTGCTCTATCCTCACAGACATGTGGTTCTCCAAAACCCATACCATCGGTCATATTGGTTGCTGTTGTCACATATGTAATGTGCTTTGCAGTGATGGCCTTTGTTATGCTGGATTTTCTTTTACTGGACATTGTGAAAAGTTTGGAGCCTATAAAAGCGGTCACCCCATGATCTGTATTGATTTCAAGTGGATGTCTCATCACAATGTGGGCTGTTTTACCTATAGCTTTTGCAATGGCAGCCATGTGTCTGGCACAGTCAGTCTGTCCTGTTTCAATGTTGTCCAGTTTCGCGCTATAGTAGTGTAACACTCTTCTTTCCCCCTTTTGTTTCTGATACAGGATGGAATGTACATAACCATCCTGCTCCGAAACATCCAAACAGAATGGCGTGGTGTAATCGGGTAAGGACAGTGCTTCAGCCTGTGCCAGCATCTGTTTGAGTTGGATTAAAGCTGCCTCTGCTTCCGGAGTCCACTTAAGGACTGCTGTGAGGTTTCTGTTTCCTGCTTCTCTCAAGATTGCCCGCAGTGGTTCCACTTTAAGACAGTATTCTGGCACATGCGTTCTGCTATATCCAGTAAGGCCAAGAAATGACAAAAGGTGTTGTACAGTAGTAGGTTTGGGATGTTCCAAGATGGAGGTCCTCTGAGCCACAGACACAGCTTGTCCCTTCCCTGACAGCACTCTTCCCAGGAACTGGACACTTCTCCGACAGCACTGCACTTTCTCTTTCTTTACCTTGTATCCCTTTTTGGCCACCAACAGGAGAAGGGACTTGGTGGCCTGCAAACAAGACTCAGCAGTGGGTGCTGCCAACAGAAGATCATCAACGTATTGGAGTAGTGTCACCCCCTCAGGTAATGTTAGTTCTTCCAAGTGGCTCTTCAGGATAGCGTTGAAGATTCCCGGGGAATCACGGTAGCCTTGTGGAAGTCGGGAATACGTAAATTGCTGCCCTCTATAGGTAAATGCAAAAAGTGGTTGGGACTCTGGATGTAATGGGATGCAGAAAAATGCATTGGCGAGATCCACTACTGTAAACCAATCTTGGGTGGGTGAAATGTTCTGTAAGGCCAGATATGGGTCTGGTACAGGTCGAACATCTGGTACAGTTACTTCGTTGATTGGTCTGAAGTCCTGCACCATCCTCCATTTCCCAGTGTCACCTTTCTTTACTGGAAGGATGGGTGTATTCCACACAGAACAGGTTGGATATATAACCTGTCCTTTTTGGAGTCCTGATATCGTAGGCTCAATACCCCTCGTCTTCTCTTCACTGAGAGGGTATTGAGATTTGTGAACTGGGATAGTGAGTTCACTTCCTTCTCGAATGGAGACAACCACTGGTTCTACATCAACCAGCCCCACATCTTCAGCACTTGTTGTCCACAGTTCCTCTGGTAGTTGATTGAAAATGTTAGGAGTATCCGGATGATCAGTCATCTCCCTGCCATGGTAACGTGATCTCCTCACAACCTCTGGTTTTGACACATCATCCACATTGAGTTTAATTCTCCATACTTGATTTCCCTCAAGGAATGCGCTTTCCACTTTGTAACAAGAGGTTTTGTTCCACCGTAGGCAACTTGCTGCCTTTACCGCTGGTCCCAGAGATCTTGCCTCATATCCAAATCCCACGAGAAGGGTAACATGCGGCATAGAATCATTAGGAAGAGCAAACCATTTGTCTGTGAGTACCACGTCTCCATCCATGACCATGCAGCTGGTAGCCACTCCTTCTTTGAGTATGTACATATAATTGCTGGTCACAATCGGGCGCCTATCGTCCATTTCCTCCTCCCAGGCTTCATCCAAGTCCCTGGTATAGTTCATTGTCATGTGCGGAGGGTCCTCAGGTGGATAGTATGCATTTAAGGTCTGTATCCAGGCCTTCCATAGTTGGAACTCTCTGCATACTCGGGGAGCATCAGGGTCAGTATCCATGAGCTTCAGCCAGTAAACATATGCTTCCTCCTCATCTTCCTCGTTTAGGTGTGTTCCCACATATAGCATGTGAGGGGGGTCGGAGAGTTTTTTCATGATTACTGGCATGAGATCATCTATGGGCGTGATGGATGCATGTAAACCCTCCTGGTTACAATAGATACTACATCCCAGTTTGGAAAGCTGGTCCCTCCCCATGAGCCCCATTGAGCATTCCGGGTTGTATAGAAACTGATGGGTAACCTGTTGGTCATCCCATACAACCTCCAATGGAACTGTGTATGGCTTTCTCATTATAGCCCCAGAAACCCCAGAGAAAGCTTGTGTTTTGGTAGTGAGTTGATATGTTGCTTGTACAGAAGACCATGTACATCCTGTATCAATCAGCATATTATGTTGTCTTCCTCCAATCGAACATGTCACTATCGGCTCTGAACCTGGTGGGAAAGTGTAAATGTTGGTGGTGGGATCCTTATGGGTTTCTGGGCAGCTTCATTGGTAATTGTGTTCATCACCCAGCCATGACATGCTGGGCAGGAAGGCAGCGTTAGGCACTGCTGGGTCTTGTTTTCGGTTCTGCTGTTGTGGTGGTTGGTGCTGCTGGACTGGCATTCCTCCTCCTTGCCAGTTTCCCCATCCTTGTTGGTATCTCGGTGCTTGTCTTCTGGACTGTCCCATGTAACCCCTCCCTCTTTGTTGTCCCTGTCTTGGGAGATAACAGTGTCTTGCCAGGTGGCCATGCATCCCACAGTTAAAACACCCTTGGTCAGCGTATCTAGGGGTGTATCCCTGTTGTCGTGGTGGTATATAGGATTGCTGGTATGCGGGTGCACCATATCCAGGAGGACCAGAAGGTGCCATCATTTCCGTCATTGCCTGTATTACAGCAGTAACTGCAGCAGTAGTATCATTTCCGGGTGCAGGAGTGGTAGGATTAGATGTTGGGGTACTGGTTACCACCATTTGTTTTCCCGGCTTGTCCTCTGTCAGTTGCTTCTTCAGAACCTTTTTCTGAAGTTGTTTGAGTTCATCCTCTTCCTTTCGCTTACCCTCTCTCCATCGTTCCACATGGTGTTGTGCTATCTCGGTAAATTCCGGAATTGATTTTGCGGTGATTGCCACAACTTTTTCACATTCAGCTCGAGCCTGATCCGGGAGTCCCCCCAAGCAGTTTGTCAGGAAGAGGTGCTTCATGGTGTCTTTTCCTGGTTCTTCATTCCATGCTTGCCTCCAGAGGCACTTAGCCCTCTTCATGTATGCTGGTATGGTTTCATCGTCATTCAATATCAGAGTTCTCATCAGTTCGGGTCTGGCCTGGGTAGGATACTTCCTCCTTATGACATTCCATACGTCACTGCGGTGGGGGTCAAATCTTGTAGCCGACCACACTTGCCCTCTCAGTCCCCCAGAGGTCATTATCTCTCTGCATTCCTGGTCTCCCATACACCTGTTCATTACAGTAACCATATCACCTATGGTGAGTTCATCCGCTGCTGTGAGACTCTCAAAAGACTTCACCCATCTGTGTCCAGATTCATCAGGTTGGGGGAGACTGTCCACCAGTGTCTGTATGTCTCTGTGAGACCATGGCTTGTAAACTGAGACCCCCCCTGGGGTCTCCCTCAACGGGTACTGCCCCCCTTTGTGTCCTTCTCTGGACTGGGCCCTGGCTCGGGTATGGTATGCAGGTCCATCATTGTTGTCCCATATGTCTCCATCAAAAGCTCCACATATTAGTTTTTGTTGTTTCCCTCTTTCCTCCTCATCTCTGAGGTCAATACAGTGTCCCCTTACTGGTGAGCGTTCACTTTCACTTCCGTTCTTGTTCGCTTTGAGCTCCATTTTTTACTTTTGCAATTGTGCTTCCTGGTGTCGTACTTCCTCTTTTATCATCTTCAACTCTTCCAGTCGTTCTTCATCTCTCTGTCTCTCAAGTCTCTCCCTCCTTTCCCCTTCTTCAGCATCCTTGTTTCGTTGCCACTCCCCCTGGGCTAGACCACCTCTTACGTTTCCTCCAGTTAGGCTCATTCTCTCTTCCTTCTCACTCTCACCGTCACCGTAAATACTCCCTCCTCCTTCTGTTCCGCATCTGTTCCCCGTCTCTCCCTCAATTCTACTCAGTTCAAACACTCCTTTTTCTAGCGCTCTTGCAGCTTTTAGAAGTACATCCACTTCTCCCCTTCTGTCAGTCATATCGCTCTTTCTGACCCACACTCCTTCTTCCCCCTCATCTGTCCTTTGTTGATAGTGGACTTTTCCCGCTATATCCAGAACCGGAGCCATTGTTTTTGGGTGGTCTTCATATGGTGGTGGCGCTGTTGGTAAGGGTGGGTATAAACGGGTCCTTTCCTTTTGTCCTGTTTTCTCCGCACACAGTTTCTTCAATTTTCCAAGCATTGCTAGGCCAATCCTCTCCTTTAGCTTTGCTTTCTCCATTGCGTCTTTAATTTTGCCACTGCGGGGCTCTCCTTCACTTTTCCATTCGCCTTCTGCTTTCTGGGTTTTCCGTTTCAACGTCTCCAGTATTCTCCCTGGTTCGCCTTCTACAGGCACTCCATCGGGGGACAGTATACAACCATCGTCTATCCATTCTCTATAAAGTTTTTCTCCTCGCCTGCTCCATTCTTTTCCATCTTTTCCTCCGTTTGTTTCAAGTGTGGATTTTAGAGCCTTCAATATTCTTTCCGCTTCTCCGCTGGTAGTCATGTTTTTTTCGTTTTAATTTGTAATATTCGTCCGCTATTTAGTTATTTAAAGTACATCTATCTATTATTCCCACCTAATTAGTTAAACTCGGCGCCAGGTTATTTCAACCTTAATTGTTTGAAAGCAGTATTCTTACAGTGCCACACATCAAATGGTAAATTGAAGGAATAAACCCAATTGTTTCAATTATTTAACCAATGTGGCGATACATCAAATTAAACGCCACACATCAATTGGTAAATTGAACGAATAAACCCAAGTTTTTCAATAATTTAACCAATGTGGTGATACATCAAATTAAACGCCACACATCAATTGGTAAATTGAACGAATAAACCCAAGTTTTTCAATTATTTAACCAATGGTTGATACATCAAATTAAACGCCACACCAAATCACTTCAATTTACTTATTTAAAAGCAGTATTACGCTATGTCAAACATCAAATGTTATATTTCAAATATATCAGTTCAAACGTTTTAGTTCAGTCACACTCATTCATCACTTTTCATTTCATGTTTTCGATTGTTACTGACGGGTTATATGGTTTGAGTAAACACAAATCCAACATTTATTCCCAAATTATACCGTTTGGACAGCCACAAACGTCTTTTGATTCCCAATTTGTTTTCTATCAAGGTATACAGGTTTATCATTCACACTTTCATGCATACGACAACACTCGCACTGTCTAACTTTTATAGTACCTCCTATGGGTGTCTTTTGTTAACGTTTGCACACTTTAAACTTTATTTCCTAATTGTAATTCTCATCATTTACTGTTTTAAAATATTCTTTGTATTCACAGTCAAAAATGGTACACAGTTAAACGTAGTATACAGTTATCACACAGCAAAAATAGTACACAGTTATCGCACTCACTCACAATACACAGTCATAATCCTATCATACAGTCAAATATGTCACACAGTCATAAATGACACACTTATATTCCACACACAATCTATTTGGGCACACAGCCGCGTCTATTTTATTCAAAACACTGTGCTGAACCTAGCCGCAACCCTTAGTTACGGACCTTGCCAGTCACCAGTATTATCAAAAATTTCCCGAACCTAGCCGTATCTCAGTTACGGACCTTGCCGGTATAATTCTTCGAACCTTAGTCGTACTGTCGTAGTTACGAACCTTGCCGATAGCAATTATTTAAACCAATTATTCCCTATATCTTCCGAACCTTAGCCGTATTGTCGCAATTACGGACCTTGCCGGTAGATGTCAGTATTGTCTCCTGAACCTAGCCGTATCTCACGGACCTTGCCGGTAGAACCAATACTCTCTGGTACCATGGTTTAAACATCACATTTACTAAAGGCTTGCATGTCACAATATTGTGCTTATCTACTCATAATAGTTTCATAATTGAGTTCACTTACATCAGACAGGTGTTTCACAAAATTAATTTGGATAAAGCCAATGTGCAGATCTTTAGTTATTTAACAATAGGTATCTGCTTACCTTTTTAGAAGCCCGGGCAGTTTGTGAAACACACGGTTCGATGAAAGAGGTGACCAAATGGGCCGGACAGTATCCAGCGAAGTCCCTTCTACCAGATCACGTCGGGGTCACCAATTGTCAAAGTCGCGTCAATTCAAATCTGGTATTAGGAACAAAAGAGGTCAACACGACTTCTAAGATATACTAGTTATTTTAATTAATGCAAAAAACTTCAATGGTAAATATGATGTTTCGTATATACGGACTCTTTGAAATACCTCGCAGGGCACTTCAGAGAACTAAAACATTGTTTCAGATCCAATACTCAAATACTCTGACAGAGAAAGTTTCCCACTTCTCTGCTGGCCAATTAGAGTAAAGGACTGAGTGTGGTTTTAACTTTACTCAGCCAATCCGTTGGTTCAGGTGTTGGTCCCATCTCCTCGGCGCCATTTGTTGCACACTTCAGCCAGGCACAAGTTTATCATAACAACCTGTCATAGTGAGAAGAGCCAGCTCCCTTAGACCTCATTCCTACGTCCAAGGAAGGTTCACAGATCACAAAGAACCAGCATAGTCTAGCATTTGGAGAAACAATCCTTATCTCATTTTACCCCCTAAAACAGCTCTTCACATCAATCACAGCCTGCCAGGTGTCACAACCTACATTAGCCCAGTCAAGAATGCATTCTTTCTAAGTTAGTCATCCCATCAATTTAGGAGAATAATAAATCCCCAATAAACGCCAGGGTTGTAGGTTCGATTCCCACGGGGGGTATGAAAGAAAAAAAAGTAACGTATGCACTAACTGTAAGTCGCTCTGGATAAGAGCGTCTGCTAAATGACTTAAACATGTTAAATGTAGAGGGCCCCGTAAACAGTTCCACAAACGTCAGCATGAGTGCTCTGACTGTGGAAGCACTAATCACTGGACCAAAGCTCACTGTCAGATGCACCAGCTGTGCGTCAAGTGCTTTTCTCCGGGCCACATGAGCTTTGACTGTAGTGAGGCTGGGCAGCGACAGAACCCTGGATGTGGACAGACTGGCAGGTCTCAGGAAAACTAGAAAGCCTCCGTTCTGAGGAGGGCAATGTGGGGCATTCTTATTTTTCCTCCACTGATGATGATATCCAATCTGTTTATTCTTACTTTTGTGAGTCAGTACCCAAGAACAACACAGTCATTTTTCAGAACACAATGAGAATTACTCAGAATGACAGTTTGTTTTACACCACTGTGCTAGTACAGGATAAAGTTGAGCTGAAGGGGATGTTAGATAGTGGGTCCATGGCTACTACTCTGCGCGCAGATATTGTACCTCGGTTGAGGGAGGCAGGAGTGGTAGAGGGGAACTTTCTAGCTCCTTCAGACATCATCCTGGTGGGTTGTGGTGGGAACAAACTAGCCCAGTGGGCATGTGACTTAAAAATTCAACTTTATGGCTTCTGTTATGTAGTCCCAGTGCTTATTGTTGATGGGCAGGTTGATTAACTCATTGTGGGAACTAATGTGTTGAAGTCTCTGATTAGACAGTGATTTTCTATGTGCTCACGCAGGTGCCCGAGAGCTGTGGCTGCACCAAGGGCTAAGCTATTGTGTGTTGTCTCTTCGTGTACAGGTATGTCATTTATTTTGTCAGAATTATGTTGTATATCATTTTACTTGTATTGTATAGTGTGTTGTTAGGCACTGAATGTGTCCCCTGTCGGTCTGTCCCCCTGTCGGTCTGTCCCCTGTCGGTCTGTCCCCTGTCGGTCTGTCCCCCTGTCAGTCTGTCACCTGTTTTTCTGTCTGTGTCCCAGGAGCCAGAGTAAATGCCAAAGACAACAAGTGGCTCACTCCTCTGCACCGGGCCGTGGCTTCCTGCAGTGAGGTACGTGTACTGATACTGTCAGCCCTCACACACACTCCTGTGCATATGTGTTTGACTGTTAAGTGTGTTGTGATTTTTAAATGCACTTTAAACAAAGTTGAACATGATTTGAACTGTGTTCCTGTAGGAGGCTGTCCAGGTGTTATTGAAACACTCTACTGACGTGAACGCCAGGGACAAGAACTGGCAAACGCCGCTCCACATCGCTGCGGCCAATAAGGCAGTCCGCTGTGCCGAGGCCCTGGTCCCTCTCCTCAGCAACGTGAACGTGTCAGACCGGGCCGGGCGCACGGCGCTGCACCATGCAGCCTTCAGTGGACACCAGGAGGTTAGCAATTAGCATGGACATGATTACACACTGTAGTCTACACTTTATACCTGTCCTATCCCCACGTTGAGCTTACTGTGCATCCGATTACTTATATTGGTTGAATGTAGGGCTGTGACGGTAATTGGATAACCGTGACATTGACGGTTTTGGATGAAGAACGCCATGAAAATAAAATAACCGTCAAAACCAAGTATGATTTTCTCTCCATAAAATGTTTTATCACCTTTTATTTTAATGTAGATATACTTTATCCATAGCGGGAGTGTTAACTCTTGATTATATGGTATTGTTTTGCTGACTTAGTTGGAGGAGATATAGACAGTTTAATAGATGGACTATCTTTTGATGCACCGCAATCACCAAATCTGCTCTATGTGCGAATAGGAGAGAATCTTTGAAGGTCAATTCAGGTTAATTGAAGAGGGGGGGTAAGGTGAAAAGTGGGGACCGGGGGTAACTATAGTACCTCTAGATCTATAGCCTACAGGCTGGGGGTGGGTGGGTAGCCTCTGACCTCTGACCTTCACCTCTGACCTTTTTCATTGTTACAGTAGATCAGAGGAGTGAGGTGAAAAAGATGGCTCTCATTGCAAAAAAAAACCCATAACAACCTGTTTGGGCACATTTCAGTTTCACACCTAATGACGATGGAGAACCAGATGACTTGGCCAGCCTGTTTGCAGAATATGCGCCAAACCCATAGGCTACCTACTAAGAATTCCAGCACCACAAACGGGACACCGATAAGTGGCGAGCACTGCCAGACACTGGAACTCGTTATTTAGTCATAGGAATGGTGCCTTTATGAACGGTGGAGAAACCCGCCTTCAAATAAATGCTCTGGAAATTTGACAGACTATACGAGTTACCGGGGAGAAAGTATTTGTCTCAAACAGCGGTCCCTACCTTGTTCAACAAGGTGAAGGGGGAGGTTCAGACAGAGCTAAAGGACGTAGATTTGTTTATTTTTGCACTGAATACGGACATGTGGTCAAGTGTAAATATGACTCCTTACATGAACCTAACAGTGCACTATCTGACGAAAGACTGGACACTGAAATCCAACTGTTTGGAAACAACCTACATTCCGGAATACCACACAGCCGACAAACTCTCCGAAGCCCTGCGTTCGGAATTCCTTGACTGGGCCCTTGATGAAAATCTAATGTCCTGTATCGCCACAGACAACAGGGCCAACATTGTGGCTGAAGTGAGGCAACTGAACTGGCCTTGGCTAAATTGCTTTGGCCACAATCTCCATCTCGCTGTCACCATCAATGTGAAGCTAGAGCACAGGCCGTGTTCTAGGCCTATGTAGAACTCTGGTGGGCACTTTTTAGCAGAGCTGGCGATTTAACAGGGGGACCTAGTAAGGCCCAGACCGAGCTGAACCTCCCAATTCACAACCTCATTCTTGTGAGAAATTAAGTTTTAATAACTAAGCTGTAATAACCATTTATAGGCTATTCAATATTAAAAGAATAAGCTATGCAAAATGATTGTTCATGAATAATTGTAATTCAGATGCCCGAGCAAATAAACAAACAAAATAGGCTAGTTTCCTTGAATCACTTAATGTTGCATTACCATAGGCCCATTGTTTTATTTAGCCAATCATACTCTAATTAAACCACTGATTATAATGAGTTAATAATGAGAATATAGAACATATTCTGGGAATCCTACATGTTACGTGTGTATACTATACCAGAAAGCATGATCATTAGCTTCTTCTGGATTGTTTTAAATCGCGTAGCCTGTCGGAAGGCAGCGGGTGCGGCGAATAGGCTTCCAAATAGATGACTGTTGAGTTGTGAATGTCAGTGAAAGAGAGGCTCAACCAGGCATATCGCAATTTTTCAAAATACAATGGAGGGAAAACAGTTTGGAAAGCAATTGGCTTATTGCTTCAAAGAGAAGAAGATGAAAATACTAATGTCTTTTTAATGATCAAAATCCTCAACTTAATTGAGGGAACAGTATCATTGGCATCGGCTATATCCCTGGTGAGTGTGCATATTCACTGTCTTTATCACTGGGTCAGTGCCACTTGAAAGTCGTGTTGAAAAATATTCTGCTAATCTCTCTAGTCATATAAAGTGTAGTAGAATTGCGTGATTTTAAAATAATAAAAGGCCACATTTTTCCAGTGAAAAGAAACCTACTCCACCACCCGCTGCATTGAACAGCCTGTGATTGAGTTATATTATTAGCCTAAATTATGACTATCCAATTTACTAATCACATTAGGAATAGTCAGCTATTTTACATAAGTTCCGAGCTGGTCATGGGTGCACTTCAGCCACGCTCAAGGTCCTAAACGATATTATAACCGCGATTGATAATAGACAGTACTGTGCAGCCGTCTTCATCGACCTGGCCAAGGCTTTCGACTCTGTCAACCACCGCATTCTTATTGGCAGACTAAATAGCCTTGGTTTCTCAAATGACTGCCTCGCCTGGTTCACCAACTACTTCTCAGATAGAGTTCAGTGTGTCAAATCGGAGGGCCTGTTGTCTGGACCTATGGCAGTCTCTATGGGGGTGCCACAGGGTTCAATTCTTGGGCCGACACTTTTCTCCTTGTATATCAATGATGTCGCTCTTGCTGCTGGTGACTCTCAGATCCACCTCTACGCAGACGACACCATTTTGTATACATCTGGCCCTTCATTGGACACTGTGTTAACAAACCTCCAAACGAGCTTCAATGCCATACAACACTCCTTCAGTAGCCTCCAACTGCTCTTAAACACTAGTAAAACTAAATGTATGCTTTTCAATCGAACGCTGCTGGCAGCCGCCCACCCGACTAGAATCACCACTCTCGACGGGTCTGACCTAGAGTATGTGGACAACTACAAATACCTAGGTGTCTGGTTAGACTGTAAACTCTCCTTCCAGACTCACATAAAGAATCTCCAATCCAAAGTTAAATCTAGAATCGGCTTCCTATTTCGCAACAAAGCCTCCTTCACTCATGCTGCCAAACATGCCCTCGTAAAACGGACTATCCTACCGATCCTTGACTTCGGCGATGTCATTTACAAAATAGCCTCCAACACTCTACTCAGCAAACTGGATGTAGTCTATCACAGTGCCATCCGTTTTGTCTCCAAAGCCCCATACACTACCCACCACTGTGACCTGTACGCTCTTGTTGGCTGGTCCTCACTACATGTTCGTCGTCAAACCCACTGGCTCCAGGCCATCTATAAATCACTGCTAGGCAAATCCCTGCCTTATCTTAGCTCATTGGTCACCATAGCAGCACCCACCCGTAGTCTGCGCTCCAGCAGGTATATCTCACTGGTCATTCCCAAAGCCAACACCTCCTTTGGCCGCCATTCCTTCCAGTTCTCTGCTGCCAATGACTGGAACGAATTGCAAAAATCTCTGAAGCTGGAGACTCTTATCTCCCTCACTAACTTTAAGCATCAGTTGTCAGAGCACCTTACCGATCACTGCACCTGTACACAGCCCATCTGAAATTAGGCCACCCAACTACCTCATCCCTATATTGTTATTTATTTTGCTCTTTTGCACCCCGGTATCTCTATTTGCACATAATCTCTTGCACATCTAGCATTCCAGTGTTAATACTATTGTAATTATTTTGCACTATAGCCTATTTATTGCCTTACCTCCATAACTTGCTACATTTGCACACACTGTATATATATTTTCTGTTGTATTTTTGACTTTATGTTTTTTTACCCCATATGTAACTCTGTGTTGTTTTTATCGCACTGCTTTGCTTTATCTTGGCCAGGTCGCAGTTGTAAATGAGAACTTGTTCTCAACTGGCTTACCTGGTTAAATAAAGGTGAAAACAAAAAACAAAACAAAAATATGTTTGCAAATGTGATGATGCATGGAATGCTTGATATTTTTCATGGAGAAAATTAGCTTCCCCAAAATTGAGAGCAAGACTGGCCTAAACGCGCTAATGTTTTCCTTTGCTAATGTCCGTCCCGCCCCCCTGTCAGCTGTCAGTTTTGTCGATGACCACGTACATAAGACACGCCAATCACCGACACCTGAAGTTCCATGACCATCACAGCCCTAGTTGTATGCTTGAGTTTGTTCAGAGGAGGCTTTGAATAAAATCCGATCTGAGTGTGAAATGCCTTACTGAGGGTAAATGGAAGCTCCTCTTGTGCCCGGCTCAGCCTTATACAGTTTAAGGTACTTTACCGTATCCATTTCAGTAAGGCCAGATTGTCCAAATTCTACCCAAATATTGATGGTACATGTGACAGGTGTAAAAGCTCCTTGGTGGACTTGACCCACATGTTCTGGTCCTGTCCCCGTCTGGCAGATTATTTGTCCACTATTTAAAACCCTTTCTGAAGCATTTGATATAAAGTTGCAGCCTAGTGCAGAAATTGCTATTTTTGGAGTACCAAACAACAATCCTTCTCTGACCAATAGACAGCTAGATGCCATTGCCTTTGCCTCCCTGTTAGCCCGCAGAAGGATTTTATTGGATTGGAAATCTATCAATCCTCCCTTAGCCTCTCTTTGGCTCGAAGATCTGAAGCTGTTCCTAAAATGAGAAAAAATGAAGTTACCATTCGAGGGTCAACCAACTCATTTTATTCCTCCTGGGACCCGATGATATCCTATTTTGAACAGCTCCAAACACTTCCTCCAAATTTGTACTCTTGGCCCCACCTTGAGATTACTGCTATATAGGCCTATAAAATCACTTAATCACCTGAAATTGTTAGGCTATTACATTTTTGCTTGAAGTAACGTTGTTGTATACTTTTGTTTTGTTTTCTGACATGTAAGTCAATTACTTTCCCTTTCTTTTTAAATGTGTTTGGAGGCATTCTGGGGAGAGGGGGAGGTCAAAGGGGGACTAAAAGGGGAGAAATGTACCATGTCTTTACATGTTATCTTTCATTCATTGTGAATACAAAATATATTTTTTAAAGGGGAGGCTTTGAAGCCAGATTTAGCGGATTTTGCTGTTTAGTTTTCCTCAACCTGTGTTTTGTTTCGCTCTCCTCTCCCTGTTAGATGGTGAGGCTGCTTCTCTCCAGAGGAGCCAACATTAATGCCTTTGACAAGAAGGATCGCCGAGCAATCCACTGGGCTGCTTACATGGGTGATGAGTTTACCACATCATTTACATTCTGACTAATGTCCTTTATACCAATGAATGAATGAATGAATGGACTGTGTGTTAGTCTCACAGCTCAGCTGTATGAGCCACGTCTAGTGTGTTATTATGTCAGAATCATGTACTTAGTAGGTTGATTAGATGTTTTCAGTTGTACTAACATGATGTAGGTGTTGCTTATGGTGCTGTGTACCACTGTAAACTAATCTATCTCTCCCTCTCTCTGCCTATCTCTCTGTGTTTGTATCTCTGTTTCTCTCTTAACCCCCTTACTATCTCCCTCCCTCTCTCTCTCTCTCTCTCTCTCTCTCTCTCTCTCTCTCTCTCTCTCTCTCTCTCTCTCTCTCTCTCTCTCTCTCTCTCTCTCTCTCTCTCTCTCTCTCTCTCTCTCTCTCTCTCTCTCTCTCTCTCTCTCTCTCTCTCTCTCTCTCTCTATTTATCCCTCCCCCTCTCTCTCTACCATAGGGCACATTGAGGTGGTGAAACTTCTGGCCTCTCATGGATCAGAGGTGTCCTGTAAAGACAAGAAGGCCTACACCCCTCTCCACTCTGCAGCCTCCAGTGGAATGATCAGTGTGGTCAAGTACCTCCTGGACCTTGGAGTGGATGTGAGTCAACACGCATTCAAATGTGTAGTCACTGTTCAATTACAACTCAATGAAAATACAGAGCTCTAGTGGGTTGGCGAATGATTTCCTTTCAAGTAATGAAGAGATGGAGGTTGGAGCCAGTGTTTTGGGCCAGGGGGTTTTCAGAACCAAGTGACCTGATCAGGAATGTATTGTTTTGTTCCCCCCCCCCCCCTCTCTCTCTCCACTCTTTTCCCTCCCTTGCTCCCTCCAGATAAATGAGCCCAATGGTTACGGTAACACCCCCCTCCACGTGGCATGCTACAACGGGCAGGACGTGGTGGTGAATGAGCTGATCGAGTGTGGCGCCAACGTGAACCAGGTGAACGAGAAGGGTTTCGCCCCACTCCACTTCACGGCCGCCTCGTGCCATGGGGCGCTCTGCTTGGAGCTGCTGGTGGGCAACGGGGCCCTCGTCAACATCAAGGTGAGGAGACCGGATGACCAACACTGTGTCTGAACTAAATAACACCCTATTCCCTATGTAGTGCACTACTTTTGACCAGGGGCCCATAGAGCAAGGAGCCGTGGTGGCACTGCCTGTGTCCCAAATGGCACCCTGTTCCCTTTATAAGTACACTACTTTGGTTCAAAAAGTAGTTCACTATGAAGAGAATAGGGTGCCATTTGGGACGCACACACTGACGCAGCACATGGCTTAGTATTTGGCCCTGGTCTACATTCAAATACCAATGGAATAGGCCTAACAATGCAAACTAAATGCAATCAAGCGCTCCTCCAATACGTGTTTGATTTTGCCTGTGGTCAGCAGCACAGACTGCCGTGTGAACCATCTTTGTCTTTCTATCTGCAGAGTAAAGATGGAAAGACCCCCCTCCACATGACGGCCATCCACGGACGCTTCTCCAGATCTCAAGCCATCATCCAGAATGGTGAGTCGCTGTGAATGCTCTCAACTGAATATATATGAACCAGTAGGCTCTTCAGCATTGTCTTTAGTCTTCAAACCATGATTCACTGGCACAGAGCAATGTTACTTGCAATGTGGTTGAACATAATGCTTCATGATGCCTCTTGGGTCAAGTGGTTGACGTGTGTGTGTGTGTGTGTGTGTTCTGTAGGTGCTGAGATCGACTGTGAAGATAAGAATGGAAACACACCCCTGCACATCTCTGCTCGCTACGGCCACGAGTTACTCATCAATACACTCATCACGAACGGAGCTGACACAGCCAAGTGAGAACACACACAGTTTCCAGCAATAATGCAACATGCATCTGCAATTCTGTCATTGACCGAATAGCCGCTTGGAGACTATGCTCAACACATTGTGGTGTGTGGGGGGTTGATAGACAGGGCATTGCAGCATGCTGATGTGTTGATCTGCTGTGGGGTTTAATGAGGACTGTGATGTGGTGCTGTTTCCAATCTTAGCTGAATGAACTGTAAGTCGCTCTGGATAAGAGTGTCTGCTTAAAGTCTAAAATGTAAAAATGTGTTGCAGGCGAGGCGTCCATGGGATGTTCCCCCTCCACCTGGCTGCTCTCAGTGGGTTCTCTGACTGCTGTCGGAAGCTCCTCTCATCAGGCTTTGATATAGACACCCCTGACGACTTTGGAAGGACCTGTTTACATGCTGCAGCAGCTGGAGGGTGAGTGGACTGGTCCAGGCTTTACACCAAGGAATATTTAGTTCATGAACTGGAAAGCCACCAGAAAGAACAAACACATATTCACACTCTTACATTTCACATGGTTTAGCAGTATTGTTTAGAGTTATTTAAAAAATCGTATAGATCATTAGTGCGGTATCATTTCTGTATAATGTGGTTCCATGCCATGGTGGTATTGACTTGAGCTCTGGTCTAAATTGTCTTTATATCTTCTTGAAAGAGAAGCCTGCAAACTGCTCTTGCTAGTATCACTTTTTATTATTGCTTTTAGTAGCATTATAAAAACAGTGATACTAGCAAGAGCAGTGTACGGGTTTCTCTTTTCTTTCAGGTTCTCATTGTTACCATCCACCTGATAGCTCAGATGAACGAGAGCCTTTCTGAACTTGATATCTTGTTACCATCCACCTGATAGCTCAGATGTACGAGAGCCTTTCTGAACTTGATATCTTTTTACCATCCACCTGATAGCTCAGATGAACGAGAGCCTTTCTGAACTTGATATCTTGTTACCGTCCACCTGATAGCTCAGATGAACGAGAGCCTTTCTGAACTTGATATCTTGTTACCATCCACCTGATAGCTCAGATGTACGAGAGCCTTTCTGAACTTGATATCTTGTTACCATCCACCTGATAGCTCAGATGTACGAGAGCCTTTCTGAACTTGATATCTTGTTACCATCCACCTGATAGCTCAGATGTACGATAGCCTTTCTGAACTTGATATCTTGTTACCATCCACCTGATAGCTCAGATGTACGAGAGCCTTTCTAGACTTGATATCTTGTTACCATCCACCTGATAGCTCAGATGTACGAGAGCCTTTCTGAGCTTGATATCTTGTTACCATCCACCTGATAGCTCAGATGTACGAGAGCCTTTCTGAACTTGATATCTTTTTACCATCCACCTGATAGCTCAGATGAACGAGAGCCTTTCTGAACTTGATATCTTGTTACCGTCCACCTGATAGCTCAGATGAACGAGAGCCTTTCTGAACTTGATATCTTGTTACCATCCACCTGATAGCTCAGATGTACGAGAGCCTTTCTGAACTAGATATCTTGTTACCATCCACCTGATAGCTCAGATGTACGAGAGCCTTTCTGAACTTGATATCTTGTTACCATCCACCTGATAGCTCAGATGTACGAGAGCCTTTCTGAACTTGATATCTTGTTACCATCCACCTGATAGCTCAGATGTACGAGAGCCTTTCTGAACTTGATATCTTGTTACCATCCACCTGATAGCTCAGATGTACGATAGCCTTTCTGAACTTGATATCTTGTTACCATCCACCTGATAGCTCAGATGTACGAGAGCCTTTCTGAACTTGATATCTTGTTACCATCCACCTGATAGCTCAGATGTACGAGAGCCTTTCTGAACTTGATATCTTGTTACCAGGAACCTGGACTGTCTGAATCTGCTGCTCAACACAGGGGCAGACTTCAACAGAAAGGACAGCTTCGGAAGGTCTGTCTGTGGCATCAAATAACTTTCATATGTGATCTTTATGATAATGGGGAATATAGTATAGGGGCATATAGGAATTATTATGGGGAAGATTGGGCGGCAGGTAGCCTAGCGGTTAAGAGCGTTGGGTCAGTAACCGAAAGGTTGCTGGTTCGAATCCCCTAGCCGACTAGGTGAAAAATCTATGTGCCCTGCAGAAAGGCACTTAACCCTAATTGCTCCTGTAAGTCGCACTGGATAAGAGTGTCTGCTAAATGTAAAATGTAAATGTTTTACAGCTCCAATAAGCTGTTTCTGTTGTTGATGTTGAATGGTTTCTGTGCGTTCTTCTAGGAGTCCTCTGCATTATGCGGCAGCCAATTGTAACTACCAGTGTCTGTTTGCCTTGGTGGGGTCTGGGGCCAGTGTGAACGATCTGGATAAAAGGGGTTGCACCCCGCTCCACTACGCTGCTGCCTCCGACACAGACGGAAAGTACGTCTCACACCTCTCTTACTGTTGTGTGTGTTGTGGTGCCATGACCTTTCACATTTCACTGTAGTCTGGAGAGTATGTTGTGGTGCCATGACCTTTCACATTTCATTGTAGTCTGGAGAGTATGTTGTGGTGCCATGACCTTTCACATTTCACTGTAGTCTGGAGAGTATGTTGTGGTGCCATGACCTTTCACATTTCATTGTAGTCTAGAGTATGTTGTTGGTCGTGTTTGAATACATACTAGTGTTAAAATCTGCAGTGTGAAAGCTTGGCCACGTCTCCTTTGGGAAAGTGTCTCTGCTTGCTTATCTGTCTGTCTTGATGTTGGTATAATGATTAGTGAACTCTTGACCTCTGACCTCTAGGTGTCTGGAATATTTGCTGTGAAACGACGCTAACCCAGGGATCAGGGACAATCAGGGCTACAACGCAGTCCATTACGCGTCTGCGTAACAGGAAGTGGCGTTTCCTACCGAAAATGCATAAGTTTCCAAAGATCATGATTAAGGTAGGGTGCTCTGTGTTTTGAGATTACCTCTGTAAGGCAGGGCTGAAATTTACCCTACAGATTCACTACACCCCTATTGTCTCTCAGCATTAGAACAATACTGTTGTCATTGTCTTTAGGAGGTTGAGTGAGGACGCTGTAATGCAATCCTAATACACATGGGAGAGAGTCAATGGCTATGTCCCAAATGGCACCCTATTCCCTATATAGTGCACTACTTTTTACCAGCGCTCTATGGGCCCTTTTCAAAAGTAGTGCCTTATGTAGCGAATAGGGTGCCTTTTGGGATGCACACTCTGTATTTTACACAGGCTCAGTTGTCCTGATGTGTTTTGTCAACAGCTGTTCAAGACAAAAGGGGAACCGAAGAGCCACCCTAAACAGGATGCACTGCCTACCAAACGTCTCAGAGAGACTCATATTTCTCAGGGTAAGTGATAAGCATCGATAATGTCATATTGATGTATCACCCTATGACAAGCTTGTTAAAACAGTGACAACAGATACAGGCAGACGGACGGGCAGGCAGACAGACAGACAGACAGGCAGGCAGGCAGGCAGGCAGGCAGGCAGGCAGGCAGGCAGGCAGACGGACAGGCAGGCAGACGGACAGACACAAACACACACATTCATTTTCTGATTATGAAATGTTCTTATGACAGATGCTGAGTGTGAGGTTCCAGAGGTTCCATCCACTTCCCCTCCCAAGGAGGACCTGACAACCACACCGGCCCCTGCTCCCCAGGAGTCCCAGTCCCGTAAACGCCCACTCATAGTCAGGGTGTTACACGCTCTCTCCAGAGCCATCTCCAAACCATTCAGAGGAGCTTCTGGGAAGAAGAATTAGCCAAATGCCTGATTTTATTAATATTATATTTTAATCAGAGCCTTTATTTAATAAAACATTACTGCATTGATTTCTGTCTATAGTAGTCTTCATGTATGTGCAAGATAACGGTAAAGTACTTCAAACCACATAGTCAAAAGTATTCATAGTGAAGTACCGTTTATGATTATTGATTGTGGAAATACACATAATACAGAAAAGTTGTTGTCACATACAAAGACAGACATAAAGGAGAACTCCGTAGACCAGTCACATTCTCAAGCCATAACTAAATCCATGAATGGATCTCCTATAAGATGACAGGAGAACATTTGTAACACTTTCTATGAATCCAGGCTCTGTCGCAGCCGGCCGCGACCGGGAGACTCATGGGCGACGCACAATTGGCCCAGCGTCGTCCAGGGTAGGGGAGGGAATGGCCGGCAGGGATGTAGCTCAGTTGATAGAGCATGGCGTTTGCAAGCAAAACCTCAAGACTTCCTTAGTATTTGATTTTGTGCACCAGCTGTTGTTTACAAATATACACAGACCGCCACCCCTTGTCTTACCGGAGTCAGCCGCTCTTTCCTGCCGATGTAGCGTATATCCCGTCAGCTGTATGTTGTCCATGTCGTCCTTCAGCCACGACTTGGTGAAACATAAGATATTACAGTTTTTAATGTCCCGTTGGTAGGATAACCGTAATCGTAGGTCTTCTAATTTATTTTCAAATGATTGAACATTGGCTAATAGGATTGATTGAAGAGGCAGTTTACTTGCTCGCCGTCGGATTCTTACAAGGCACCCTGACCTACGTCCACGATATCTCCGTCTCTTTCTCCTGCGAATGACGGGGATTTGGTCCTTGTCGGGTGTCTGTAGGATATCCTTCGCGTCCGACTCGTTGAAGAAAAAATCTTCGTCCAATATGAGGTGAGTAATCGCTATCCTGATATCCAGAAGCTCTTTCTGGTTATAAGAGACGATGACAGAAACATTATGTACAGAATAAATTACAAATAACGCGAAAAAACACACATTATAGTACAATTGGTTAGAGGGCTGTAAAACGGCAGCCATCTTCTCCGGCGCCATCTCCCCAGATGCCTTTAAACAGCTTGGAAAATCACCCCCACAGCATGATGCTGCCACCCCCGTGCTTCACGGTTGGGAGGGTGATCTTCGACTTGCAAGCAACCCCCTTTTTCCTCCAAACATAACAATGGTCATTATGGCCAAACAGTTCTATTTTTGTTTCATCAGACCAGAGGACATTTCTCCAAAAAGTACGATCTTTGTCCCCATATGCAGTTGCAAACCGTAGTCTGGCTTTTCTATGGCGGTTTTGGAGCAGTGCCTTCTTCCTTGCTGATTGACCTTTCAGTACCTTTTGTACCTGTTTCCTCCAGCATCTTCACAAGGTCCTTTACTGTTGTTCTGGGATTTATTTGCATTTTTCGCACCAAAGTACGTTCATCTCTAGGAGACAGAACGCGTCTCCTTCCTGAGCGGTATGACGGCTGCGTGGTCCCATGGTGTTTATACTTACGTACTATTGTTTGTACAGATGAACGTGGTACCTTCAGATGTTTGGAAATTGCTCCCAAGGATGAACCATACTTGTGTACGTCTACACATTTTTTTTTTGAGGTCTTGGCTGATTTCTTTTGATTTTCCCATGATGTCAAGCAAAGTGGCACAGAGTTTGAAGGTAGGCCTGGAAATATATCCACAGGTACACCTCCAATTGACTCAAACAATGTCAATTAGCCTATCAGAAGCGTCTAAAGCCATTTTCTGGAATTTTCCAAGCTGTTTAAAGGCACAATCAACTTAGTGTATGTAAACTTCTGACCAACTGGAATTGTGATACAGTGAATTATAAGTGAAATAATCAGTCTGTAAACAATTGTTGGAAAAATTACTTGTGTCATGCACAAATTAGATGTCCTAACCGACTTGCCAAAACTATAGTTTGTTAACATGACATTTGTGGAGTTGTTGAAAAACGAGTTTTAATGACTCCAACCTAAGTGTATGTCAACTTCCGACTTCAACTGTATGTCTCCTTTACTATGTGACTAGCTCTCAGCACGTCTCAGATATCACTGGGGTAATAGAATAGGACTACACTACAAAAAGACTGAAAAGGAAATTGAAAGTGATGTCAGACAGATGACAGGAGGGATATTGTAAAGACATCAGCTCTGGGATACAAAGTCTCATCTTCTCAGAACTGGAGTCATAATATTTCACTTTACTGCTGAGGGTGCAGAGTGTTAAACACACACACGGACGGGCGGACGGACGGACGGACGGGCGGACGGACGGCTATGATGACACACCAAATGATGACCACCAGTCAGAGACCACTATGATGACACAACAAATGATGACCACCAATCAGAGACCTCTAAAATGACACACCAAATGATGACCACCAATCACAGACCACTATGATGACACACCAAATGATGACCACCAATCAGAGACCACTATGATGACACACCAAATGATGACCACCAGTCAGACACCACTATGATGACACACCAAATGATGACCACCAATCAGAGACCACTATGATGACACACCAAATGATGACCACCAATCAGAGACCACTATGATGACACACCAAATGATGACCACCAATCAGAGACCACTATGATGACACACCAAATGATGACCACCAATCAGAGACCACTATGATGACACACCAAATGATGACCACCAATCAGAGACCACTATGATGACACACCAAATGATGACCACCAATCAGAGACCACTATGATAACACACCAAATGCGTTTGATGGATCCTTTTTGTGTTCTTCTAATGCCTCTTAAGGGGACAGTAATCAAAATGTAACTGAAAGTAATCAGATTACATTACTGAGTTTGGGTAATCCAAAAGTTACGTTACTGATTACAATTTTGGACAGGCAACAAGTAACTGACATCATCTTCTGCACATCTATCACTCCAGTGTTAATACTAAATTGTAATTATTTTGCACTATGGCCTATTTATTGCCTTACCTCCATAACTTACTACATTTGCACACACTGTATATAGATTTTCTATTGTGTTATTGACTGTACATTTTGTTTATCCCATATGTAACTCTGTGTTGTTGTTGTTTTTATCGCACTGCTTTGCTTTATCTTGGCCAGGTCGCAGTTGTAAATGAGAACTTGTTCTCAACTGGCTTACCTGGTTAAATAAAGGTGAAATAAAACAAAAAAAAACTGTAACACACACTATATTACAAACAAACACGATGAAACACTGCCACCTAGTGCTCATTAAACAGTTTAGCGGTATGAACAGACGCACTCTTGAACCATTCTATTGTCTGGTATGGACTTTAATCTATGGATTAATCTAAAATCCAAAATCAATGTGTAATCTATGGATAAAGATCAAGTTTGAGTAAGATAGTATCTCTCTCTCTCTCTCTCTCTCTCTCTCTCTCTCTCTCTCACTCTCTCACTCTCTCTCTCTCCAGTCTATCTCTCTCCAGTCTATCTCTCTCCAGTCTCTAGAGAGAGAGAGAGAGAGAGACTGGAGAGATAGAGACTGGAGAGAGAGACAGAGAGAGAGAGAGAAAAAGAGAGAGAGAAAAATAGAGAGAGAGAGAGAGATGGCGAGAGAGAGAGAAAGAGAGAGAGAGAAAGAGAGAGAGAGATGGCGATTGAGAGAGAGAGAGAGAGAGAGAGAGAGAGAGAGAGAGAGAGGAGAGGGAGAGAGAGAGAGAGAGAGAGATGGCAAGAGAGAGAGAGAGAGAGAGAGAGAGACTGGAGAGATAGAGACTGGAGAGAGAGACAGAGAGAGAGAGAGAAAAAGAGAGAGAGAAAAAGAGAGAGAGAGAGAGATGGCGAGAGAGAGAGAGAGAGAAAGAGAGAGAGAAAGAGAGAGAGAGATGGCGATTGAGAGAGAGAGAGAGAGAGAGAGAGAGAGAGAGGGAGAGGGAGAGAGAGAGAGAGAGAGAGAGAGAGAGAGAGAGAGATGGCAAGAGAGAGAGAGAGAGAGAGAGAGAGAGAGAGAGATACTATTCAAAAAATTTCAAATAGAGCAGCAGCTAATGAAAAAATGAGTTTTTAGAGTGAAGTACATCGGAAAAAAACCAAAAGAAAACTGCAAGACTGAATAAGAGACAAAACAAGCAACAAACAAAGAAGAAAGGCTTTTGAAAAAGTAACTATTTTTCATAAAACTGTACAGTTATCTTAGCTAGCTGAATTGTTTACCAGTTGCTAAGCAGTTGCTAGGGACTCTCCTGGAAGAAGCTAGCTAGCTAACAAAGACTATCTAGTTAACTGAAGAAAAGAAAGACAAAATAAGACAAAATAAGGACAGAAGACAAATGACATCAAAGTAAAACAGTCCTCTAAAAGACACAAGAGAGAATAATACAAGAAACAACGCTTCTATTGCAACATTGTGTGAAATTGTTTACCCACCAGACATCCAGACGGAGAAAGCTAAGAAAAGTTTCAAAGGTTTGATGATGGAACAGAACCATGAATGCCTGTTTGCAGATCTTACCAGTTGCAAAACAAGAGCAAATGTAATATTTAATACCAAACAAGGGCACATATGAAAAAGGGTTATTTGCAACAATTTCCCTTTCTCAAAAAAGAGAGGCATCAGCCAAGGATGTCAGATCAGCATTTTTGAAGAAGCTGACAAGAGCAACACGTATTAAACAGTAAACTTATATAATAATGGAACTGTATTGATACAAGGCAATGATTCAAGCCTCCAGGATTTTTAGAATATGTTTGCTACCCTAAAAGCAGAAGCTAAACTCATCTCAGAAACTGAGGAAAAAGTCAATGAGGGAGATGGAGAAAAGCAGGCCCCAACGGTCTCTGTGACACAGCAAGAAGCCCTCAGTGTCCCTCTACCTACCTCACCTGCAGCAGACAAAGCCAAGGACATGCCTACGACACCAAGAACACCTGCTATGCAATGTTTCCACAACACCCTCTCTCTAATTGAAGCAGAGGTCATATAATTCAAAGAGAGGGAGGAGGACACTGTCCAGAAACTAAAAGAAGAGATGAAACAGTTCAATCAGACAAATGATGACCTCAGAGACCATCTGAGCACAACAAGAAAGGAGCTAGAACAAAGAGAGAGGTACATTGAGACCCTCAACCAGCAGCTAGTCAATATGTCCTCTGCATCTAGAGAACATGTCCACCAGCCTGGTACAACACAAGCAGAACCTGAGACCAGCATGGCCTCCACCACACAGCCTGATGACACTGCACCCGCCTACCAGTCTGCTCCAGTCCAGATCAGCCAACCAGCATCCCACTCTGCTCTAGCCCAGGTCAGCCTACCTGCTTCCCAGTCTGCTCCAGCACAGTGTGCTCCAACCCAGGTCAGCCAACCAGCAAACCAGTCTGCTCCAACCCAGGTCAGCCAACCAGCCACCCAGTCTGCTCCAGCCCAGGTCAGCCAACCAGCCTCCCAGTCTGCTCCAGCCCAGGTCAGAATACCAGTCTCCCAGTCTGCTCCAGCCCAGGTCAGAATACCAGTCTCCCAGTCTGCTCCACCCAGACAGTCACCCACAACTGCAATCCTTATTGATTCAAATGGGAAGTTCTTAGTCCAGGAAAGATTATTCCCTAGACACCAGGTGTATAAGTTCTGGTGTCCTACAACTGAGAGTGCAATGCAGCTACTCAGTCAGACCAGGATTGACACCCCCGACAACGTCATCATCCACACTTCCCAGGAAAGTTGATCGAAAAAATAAATCAACAGATCACTGTGGACTGTGCCTCACTGCTCAACGGCTCACCACCCCACTCTGACATGTGAACATTTATACGATAATGTACATCTTGATCAGGACAGTATCAGAACCTTTGCCAAGGACCTAAAGGATGCAACACTTGGCAGGGACCCACACACCCATCACCTCAGCAACAGAGCCCCCCCCCCTCCCCCCCCCCACTCCCCCCGCCCCACCTTCTGAAACAACAGTACCCCCACCATCCCCAAGAGAGAATAGCCAGACACGGCTTATTACAGCACAGCTCTACAAGACCAGGCCCAACACAGCACAGATTTACCAGACCAGACCCGCCTCAGGACAGCACGACCAGACCCGTCCCATCACAACACAGCTCTACTAGACCTGGCCCATCACAACACAGCTCTACTAGACCCGGCCCATCACAACACAGCTCTACTAGACCTGGCCCATCACAACACAGCACTGCCCACTACTCCAGGGTCGGGCAGAACACTGTCCTTCAGAGAAGTACACCACATGATGCAGTCCACACCATGTATCATTCAGATCATCAGCCTACATATGCTGAGGTAACCTCTGGCAAAAGACACCTAGAACTATCAGAGATTGGAGAGGTGCGCCAACTACTGCATCTAATATGCAGACTACTGGGATAAACAGACCCTTTCATTCACACGCACGCACACACGCACACACACAGACACAGGGTTGCAGATTGCTTTGTACTTATTTTTTGGGCCATTCTTATTAATTTGTTTACAACTATCCTTTATTTTAATGCCACTGGTATTTTAATAATAGTGATGTGTAATGGTGTGTGTGTGTGTATGTGTATATGTATGTATATATGTGTATGTGTATATATGTATGTATATATATATGTGTATGTGTATATGTATGTATGTACAGTGGGGAAAAAAAGTATTTAGTCAGCCACCAATTGTGCAAGTTCTCCCACTTAAAAAGATGAGAGAGGCCTGTAATTTTCATCATAGGTACACGTCAACTATGACAGACAAAATTAGAAAAAAAATCCAGAAAATCACATTGTAGGATTTTTAATGAATTTATTTGCAAATTATGGTGGAAAATAAGTATTTGGTCAATAACAAAAGTTTCTCAATACTTTGTTATATACCCTTTGTTGGCAATGACACAGGTCAAACGTTTTCTGTAAGTCTTCACAAGGTTTTCACACACTGTTGCTGGTATTTTGGCCCATTCCTCCATGCAGATCTCCTCTAGAGCAGTGATGTTTTGGGGCTGTCGCTGGGCAACACGGACTTTCAACTCCCTCCAAAGATTTTCTATGGGGTTGAGATCTGGAGACTGGCTAGGCCACTCCAGGACCTTGAAATGCTTCTTACGAACCCACTCCTTCGTTGCCCAGGCGGTGTGTTTGGGATCATTGTCATGCTGAAAGACCCAGCCACGTTTCATCTTCAATGCCCTTGCTGATGGAAGGAGGTTTTCACTCAAAATCTCACGATACATGGCCCCATTCATTCTTTCCTTTACACGGATCAGTCGTCCTGGTCCCTTTGCAGAAAAACAGCCCCAAAGCATGATGTTTCCACCCCCATGCTTCACAGTAGGTATGGTGTTCTTTGGATGCAACTCAGCATTCTTTGTCCTCCAAACACGACGAGTTGAGTTTTTACCAAAAAGTTATATTTTGGTTTCATCTGACCATATGACATTCTCCCAATCCTCTTCTGGATCATCCAAATGCACTCTAGCAAACTTCAGACGGGCCTGGATATGTACTGGCTTAAGCAGGGGGACACATCTCGCACTGCAGGATTTGAGTCCCTGGCGGCGTAGTGTGTTACTGATGGTAGGCTTTGTTACTTTGGTCCCAGCTCTCTGCAGGTCATTCACTAGGTCCCCCCGTGTGGTTCTGGGATTTTTGCTCACCGTTCTTGTGATCATTTTGACCCCACGGGGTGAGATCTTGCGTGGAGCCCCATATCGAGGGAGATTATCAGTGGTCTTGTATGTCTTCCATTTCCTAATAATTGCTCCCACAGTTGATTTCTTCAAACCAAGCTGCTTACCTATTGCAGATTCAGTCTTCCCAGCCTGGTGCAGGTCTACAATTTTGTTTCTGGTGTCCTTTGACAGCTCTTTGGTCTTGGCCATAGTGGAGTTTGGAGTGTGACTGTTTGAGGTTGTGGACAGGTGTCTTTTATACTGATAACAAGTTCAAACAGGTTCCATTAATACAGGTAACGAGTGGAGGACAGAGGAGCCTTAGTTAGTTAATCATTAGTCTAACAGTTGTTTTTCATTTTATTGTTTTCATTTATTTTATTTCTCACATTAAACAGACATTTGAGAAGGATTTGAGAAGCGAATTGCTTGCAGTTGTACCGACACACAGACACACTAAAGCTGTACAGTGTAGTTAGAAAAGTCAGTTTACATTATTTGCAGATGTGTTCCCTTTTATTTACAAATCGAAAAATGTAACATTTGAAATGAATGTGACAGAACAGTTAAGCCAAGAGTTCCTGTGGGAGTCTTCTCCTTCAGTCTTTTTGCCTCCTATGCCTCGTTTCCCATTAGATGGGATTTTCCCAATGCCAACTTCACCTGAGACAGCCACTATCCAGTGTCATGTGTTGCTGAATTACAGATCTCGCTATCCCAATGTCGCTGCTGTCCATGGTGCTGAAATATCCAATCTCGAGCTATTTGCATACATAGGACCATCCACACTTGACACCACACACACAAGTTAATGCTTTTTCTCTCACACACTTTTGAACATTGCACAACCTGCAACAAGACACTGAAACAACACTTAATTTCAAGTTTGTTTTTTTCTGAATAAGATGAAATCAATGTGTGGAAGGAGATTGGACAATGTATAGGCATTCCCTATAGCTGTTTTTGACTGGAGCATGATCCGATTGCTTTGTTTGAGCCAGAATGGAAATTTGGTCTGAGAAACGACGCCCATTTTAGCATGACTATTTCAGACAAAATTAACTTTATGTTATATGTAAAAATATAAATAAGGCAATGTTTATATGTCACGCCCTGGCTCTGGGGACTATGTTATGTTGAGCCAGGGTGTGTAAGTCTATGTTTGTATATCTATGTTGGCCTGAGTGACTCCCAATCAGAGGCAACGAGTGTCAGCTGGTTGTCTCTGACTGGGAGCCATATTTAACTATCGGTCTTTTCACTTTGTGTTGTGGTTTCTTGTTCCGTTAAGGTTTGTTCGTGTTGTAACCTTAGACGTCACGCATCGTTGGTTATTGTTTTGATCGTGTTGATCAGTTAATAAATATATATTATGTTCACCTTCAACGCTGCGCATTGGTCCTCTCTCGTAGACGAGCGTGACATTATATGACCCCCTTTCAAACAGTCACTTATTTATCACTTTCTTGCAGATATACAGTGCATTCAGAAAGTATTCATACCCCTTAACTTATTCCACATGTTGCTTTCTTACAGCCTGAATTCAAAATGGATTCAATTATAACATTTTCTCTCACGCAGCTACACACAATACCCCATAATGACAAATTGAAAACACGCTTTTGAAATTTTTGCAAATGTATTGGAAATTACATACAGAAATATCTCATTTACATAAGTATTCCCACCCCTGAGTCGATTAAAGCTGTGTCTTACTTGATAAATCTCCAAGAGCTTTGCACAACTGGATTGTAAAATATATGCATTATACAATATATAGACAGACATTTTTTTTTTGCCATAGGTTTTCAAGCCGAATTAAGTCAAAACTGTAACTAAGCCACTCAGAAACATTCAATGTCGTCTTGGTAAGCAACTCCAGTGAATATTTGGCCTTGTGTTTTAGGTTATTGTCCTGCTGAAGAGGGAATTTGTCTCCCAGTGTCTGTTGGAAAGCAGACTGAACCAGGTTTTCCTCTAGGAATCTGCCTGTACTTAGCTCTATGCCGTTTATTTTTATCCTAAAAAAGTATCTAGTCCTTGCCAATGACATGCATACCCATAACATGATGCAGCCACCACCATGCTTGGAAATATGAAGAGTGGTACTCAGTGATGTGTTGTGTTGGATTTGCCCCAAACATTAGGCTTTGTATTCAGGGCATTAAGTTCATTTCTTTGCCACATTATTTGCAGTTTTACTTTAGTGCCTTATTGCAAACACAATGCATGTACAGGTTTCCTTCTTTTACATTTACATTTTAGTCATTTAGCAGACGCTCTTATCCAGAGCGACTTACAGTTAGTGAGTGCATACTCTGTCAATTAGGTTAGTATTGTGGAGTAACTACAATGTTGATGATTCATCCTCAGTTTTCTCCTATCAAAGCATTAAACTTTCTAACTGTTTTAAAGTCACAATTGGCCTCATGGTGAAATCCCTGAGCGTTTTCCTTCCTCTCTGGCAGCTGAGTTAGGATGGACACCTGTATTTTTGTGGTGACTGGGTGTATTGATACACCATCCAAAGCATAATTAATAACTTCACCATGCTCAAAGGAATATTCAATGTCTGCTTTATTTGTACCCATCTACCAAAAGGTGCCCTTCTTTGCGAGGCATTGGAAAACCTCCCTGGTCTTCATGGTTGAATCTATGTTTGAAATTCACTGCTCGACTGAGGGACCTAATAGATAATTGCATGTGTGGGGTACAGAGATTATGTATTCGTTCAAAAATCACTATTATTGCACACATAGTGAGTACATCTAACTGATTATGTGACTTGTTAAGCACATTTTTACTCCTGAGCTTATTTACACTTGCCATAACAAAGGGGTTGAAAACAAATTGATTAGATTACTAGATACTAGACTCTGTCAATATGTTTTTGGAAGTGGCTCTGCATTTCTTGCATACATATCATATTTATGTAAGGATTATGATGACTTTCTAAAAGGACAAAGCTGTTTATGTGTGTTCCCTTGTCTCCACTGTCACCACATCCCTCGATGCGTGCAAACAGAGCATCTATATCAGGGATGGGCAACTCCAGTCCTCGGGACCTGATTGGTGTTACACTTTTTCCCCAGCCCCAGCTAACACGTTTGACTCTAATAATCAAGTGCTCATGGGTTTCAGTTTAGAATGCAATAAGTTTAATCATCTGTGTTTGCTAGGGATGGGGAAAAAGTGTGACACCCCTCCGACCCCCAAGGACTGGAATTGTCCATCCCTGATCTATATGGTAGGACCAGTACCAGACCTGAATGAATGTGTCTGTTTTGAATATTCACGGAGACAGAATGATGTGGTTGATAGCAGAGACGTCATGCCCAAAGGGGGCACAGGGTCACTTGCCCCCTCAGATTTGTGATGTTTAAATTTGTCTTGTTATATTTTCTCTGTCATACTACTAACCATGAAGTTGGCTTTAGCTAGCCCAGATAGGATCCCAATCTCCCAACCTAATAACTACACTGAACAAAAATATAAACGCAACATGTAAAGTGTTGGTCCCAAAATCCCAGAAATGTTCCATTTGCACAAAAAGCTTATTTCTCTCAAATTGTGTACACACATTTGTTTACATCCCTGTAAGCAAGCATTTCTCCTTTGCCAAGATAATCCATCCACCTGACAAATATGGCATATCAAGAAGCTGATTAATCAGCATGATAATTACACAGGTGCACCTTGTGCTGAGGACAATAAAATGCCACTCTAAAATGTGCAGTTTTGTCACACAACACAATGCACAGAAATTTCAAGTTTTGAGGCAGCGTGCAATTGGCTTACAGACTGCAGGAATGTCCACCAGAGCTGTTGCCAGATACGTTTATGTTAATTTCTCAACCATAAGCCAAGGCGGCTTTAGAGAATTTGGCAGTACTTCTAACTGGCCTCACGACTTCAGACCACTTGTAAAGCAGCATATGGGCGAGCTGTTGGCTGATGTCAACGTTGTGAATGCCCCATGGTGGCATTGGGGTTATGGTATGGGCAGGCATAAGCTACGGACAATGAACACAATTGCATTTTATCGATGACAATTTGAATGCACAGAGATACCGTGGGATAGTGTACGTGCACAAAGTGAGTTTGTAACATGTATATCATTCTTGCTTGTTGTTCTTTATAGTTACTACCATTGCCTATTGTAAGTTGCCTCTCTGTGTTTTACTGTGTTGTGTAATACTCCGCAGGTAGCATTATGCCATTAATACAGCCCTTCCTTTGTTAATAGCGTTGTTGCTCTACTTGTGCTATCAGTTATTGTGCATATTCATTACCCCTGTTATCTGTCCATTACAGGACCACTATCATTCCACTACCTTTCCATGTCCATTTCATCCGTTTGTGTCAATAAAGTATCCTTGGATGTAACTCTGAGGTTGCCTTATTCCCCTCTTACCGAGGGAGGTGAAAGCGCAACCTGGTCTCAAAACATTTCAAGGCAAAGGGTGGCTACTTTGAAGAATCTCAAATCTGAAATATATTTTGATATGTGTAACACGTTTTTGGTTACTACATGATGCCATATGTGTTATTTAATAGTTTTGAAGACTTCACTATTATTCTACAATGTAGAAAATACACAAGACACAGAGGAGGAGAAACTATCCAACACCCTGGGAGAGAGAACGAGTGACCTCAGTCGAACTCATAGCCAGAAAGATGGGTTAGATACAGGAGAGGAGGAGGTTACCCCGGATGCCATCACCCCTGCTCCTGTGATCAGGCCAACGGGCAGGCGGAGCGAGAGGTCATAGTGATAGTGATTCACACCCAGAGAGAGACAGACAACCCATACAACCTCTTGGCTGAGATTAACCACACAGAGGTAGAGGTAGAGGGCCTTCAGGGCAAGCCAGTCAGTCTGCCTGCTCTGATCCTCAAGTCAATTGTATTTAAATTCATATTCATTAAAGATTTTTAGTCAAGACTTGAAAAGTGCCATTTATTTCAAATGATAATTATTCAGTGTCTGCAACCCTCAAGAACCAGGGTGAGTCTGGGTCCCCCTTTAACTGGGCAAACACAACTTGCATATCGTCATAGACTAGGCGGAAACGTTCATCTTTTAACTTTGCTTAAATAAAACAATGCATTTTTCATAGTGAGCAAGAGTTTTCTATGATGATTAAAGTTTTTTGGTCGCGCCCTCCACTTTTTTTGTCAAATAATACATCTAAAAAAAATGTAATAAGTTAATTATTAAAAGCATTAAAATTGGGATTGGGATGTTTCCCACTTATTTATACAACCTACTCCACAAAGTTTAGAGAAATGTTCTGAAATTAATTAAGAATTAAACAGAAGAAAATCAGAATTGAAGGCAACTATAATGCAAAGAATTTAATGGTCTATGGTTCAATCCTGTTTCTGGTCTAATGAATAATTAATATTGTTCCTCCTCTTCCTTGTGGCAAGCGCAGCAGCACACTGCCCTCCAAAGCCTGCAAAAAAAACGCCGGACTGCCCCTTTCCTCGCCCTGCATGGAACATCCAGGGTCACCTCCTTGGTGACGTGTGGGGTGACGTCCAGGGTGACCACAGCAACATCCTCTGGAAAGGGACAAAAGTGGGGCAGAATGTAAATAAATGCAAACCGTAGGTTCTAAACACTGGCCAGTTGAATGGGATCTTTTATTTCAGCTCATGAAACATGGGACCAACACTTTACATGTTATCATGATGAACGGCACCTGTCAGAGTGCTTTCTATAAGTCTTACTCACCTGCTTGGATGTCAGATGGCAGAGTGGCGTAGACGGCCACCATGAGAGGCTTTTCTTCAGGTGTGACGTCCGCAACCTCCAAGAGTGCAGAAGCAGGGTATTTATCTGTGTTAGGGGTGAGGTCCAAAACCTCCAGCTGAGAACAAGCCGGATCTGCCTCTGTGTTAGGGGTGATGTCCACAACCTTCAGGTGGGTAGAAGCCGGGTCTGCCTCTGTGTAAGGGGTGATGTCCACAACTTCCAAGTGGGACGAGACGGGTTCTGCCTCTGTGTTAGGTGTGACGAATACAATCTCCAAGTGGGAAGAGACGGGTTCTGCCTCTTTGTTAGGGGTGATTTCCACAACCTCCAGGTGAGAAGAAGCCGGGTCTACCTCTGTATTAGGGGTGATGTCCACAACCTTACGGTGGGAAGAAGCCGGGTCTGCCTCTATGTTAGGGGTGATTTCCACAACTTCCAGCTGGGAATAAGCCGGGTCTGCCTCTGTGTTAAAGGTTATGTCCACAACAACTAGGTGGAAAGAAGCCGGGTCTGCCTCTGTGTTAGGGGTGATGTCCACAAGCTCCAGGTGGGAAGAAGCAGGATCTGCCTCTGTGTTTGGGATGATGTCCACAAGCTCCAGGTGGGAAGAAGCCAGGTCTGCATCTGTGTTAGGGGTGGTTTCCACAACCTCCTGATAGGAAGAAGCCGGGTCTAACTCTGTGTTAGGGGTGAGGACCACAAACTTCAGGTGGGTAGAAGCCTTCTTAGCCTCTGTGTTAGGGGTGATGTCCACAAGCTCCAAGTGGAAAGCAGCCAGGTCTGCCTCTGTGTTAGGGATGATTTCCATAACCTCCTGGTGGGAAGAAGATGGGTCTGCCTCTGTGTTAGGGGTGATGTCCACAAGCTCCTGGTGGGAAGAAGCCAGGTGTGCCTCTTTGTTAGGAGTGATGTCCACAACCTCCAGTTGGGAAGAAGCAAGGTGTGCCTCTTTGTTAGGGGTGATGTCCACAACCTCCAGGTGAGAAGAAGCCGGGTCTGCCTCTGTGTTTGAGGTGATGTCCACAACCTCCAGGTGGGAAGATGCTGGGTCTGCCTCTGAGTTATGGGAGATGTCAACAACCATACGGTGGGAAGAAGCCGGGTCTGCCTCTGTGTTTGGGGTGATGTCCACAAGCTCCAGGTGGGAAGAAGCCGGGTCTGTCTCTGTGTTAGGGGTGGTTTCCACAACCTCCTGATAGGAAGAAGCCGGGTCTAACTCTGTGTTAGGGGTGATGACCACAAACTTCAGGTGGGTAGAAGCCGTCTCAGCCTCTGTGTTAGGGGTGATGTCCACAAGCTCCAGGTGGGAAGAAGCCAGGTGTGCCTCTTTGTTAGGGGTGATGTCCACAACCTCCAGCTGAGAAGAAGCCGGGTCTGCCTCTGTGTTATGGGTGATGTCCACAACCTCCAGGTTGGAAGAAGCAGGGTCTGACTCTGTGTTAGGGGTGATGTCCACAACCAATGGGTGGGAAGAAGCTGGGTCTGCCTCTGTGTTATGGGGGATTTCCACAACCTCCAGGTGGGAAGAATCCTGGTCTGCATCTGTGTTTGGGGTGACAATTAAAATCCTGATTGGCTTTACTACTACAAGGCACCAGGATGTCATGACAAAAGGCATATGTCAGAGTGTTCTCTATGAGTGCTACTCACCTGCTTGGATGTCAGCTGGTAGTGTGGCGGAGACGGCCACCACTAGGACAGGGGGAACTGGCAGGGTGTCTGCAGTAGGCTGGAAGTAGCTTTTCACCTCGTCCGCCACAAAGGCACAGACAGAGCTCATAAAAAAAGGGGTTGTGAGGTCATCCAGGGAGAAGGACTGGCTGATTCTCCCAAGGATCGACCTCACAGAGTCAAAAGTAGCAGCCCGGGAGAAAGGGGTGTGAGGAGAAGAGGCCTTCAACATGCTGGAGAGCTTCTCCCCTACGGCCACCACCATACTCACAGCCATCCCGCTTAGGAGGATGGGGTGATCTGAATGGCCTTCCTCTGGCTGAAGCCACAGGGCCAGGAGGATCCTGGGCACCAGCTCCACCACCACCTGGGATGGGCTGAGCAGGTTGCTACAGGGCTTATTGGACAGCTTGTCCTGAATGCTCCTCACAGCTCTCTCCATGATGATGTGGACCTTGGGGTCGCTGAAATCAACAAAAAGCAGCAGAGAAAGCTAAACAATGTGCAATGTTCACACAGAGAACACTGCCCTAGTTTTTTTCTGCATAGCTCCAGATGTGTAGATGAATGGAGCAAGCCGTATGCGGGGCAGTACATGGAACTCACATGTCAGCGCCAGCTGGAGAGGTGGGGTGCATAGAGCGGCGGAGCTTGCAGACAGCCTTGTGCTCCATGTCAATCATTTTTAGGCAGGTGTTTACTTCCCAGGTCTGCCGTAGGAAACAGGAAGTCCCATTAGTGTAATTTCACAACAGATATATTCTGCTGTACTAACTAGTTGTTGAAAGGCTAGAAAAGAGCTCACTGACTGATAGTCTAAGTCTCTAACTCTCATTCTCTTACCAGCCGAGCGAGTTCGTTCCCCTCCTCCAGGGTTTCCTTCCACACCCTTCAAATAAAACACAAAGCATTTCAACTTTCCTGGCTTCCTATTTATCTGTTGTTTATTTTACCCACACCTCCTGGAGTGCTGCTGGTGACAGAGAATGGCAGTGAAGGTGAGAGCTGACGTGGTACTCACCTCTCCCTAAGGGATTTTTTGCCCTGAGACACCAGCCAGTCGCTCATGTGCTCCATGGTGACATGGGGCGAGACCTGGCCTCGACTCTGGAGCAGCAGATAGTGGACCATGAGCTTCTTCTGCAAGATGAGGTAAGTTGTGAGACCGTGCCACTAAAGACCATATAATGTGCTTTCAGAAGGGCCTCTCGTAACATTTCACAACTGCTCATGTCTCACAATTTGCAAGTGATATTAAGAACTCTTATGACCATCTTCTCTAAACTGTCTTGAAATAAAACTCTTGTTTTGGGATTAAATCTATCTCTTTCTTTCTGTGGTTACTGTTTTTGTGGGATGAATCTTACCTGTTTATTGTAATATGCTTCCTCCCAGCAGGCCTGCAGAGTCTGAAAATAAAGGCTGCTTCTACAGAATTCCTTTGAAAATAATTAAAATAAGTATGCTTTATTAGGTACATTATGCACAGGCATTTACAGTATGCCAAAAGGAATATCTCCTAAAATTACCTTAGTGGGACCATAAGTGAACTCAGGAATGCTCCCAATCCTATCCATGGTCAGAGGGGGACGAAATGCAGCGCTATAAATATACGGGATGCTCTAGAGATAACAGGAATTACTTAAAGTCGCGAATGATCAATGCCTGTGGAATCGTCCAATTTGCTGCGCTGAGAATTGAGTTGTAGGCGATATTTGGATATGTTTGGCGCAACATACATGTTTACATTCTATTGCCATGGAGAAATTGAGTTTCTAGAACCTGTTTTCTTCTATATCTTTATTTCGTGAAAGATTAAGATCTTTTTTTTGTCATAATGTGTATATGAGGACGTTGGAGCCCGTTCCGATTCATGACGCGGTTATCCAGGTGCAAGTTGCATAGACCTACTAATCAAACCTTGGCTTACAAGTTAAATTAAATTAGTATATATGCCTATACAAATCTATTGACCACGTCCATTTAAATCAATGATTGTCAATTGAAAATCTGGTTGTTGTGTTATCCTGTTGTGCGTGTCAGGTGTCCTCTTAAGCACGTTATTCCAATATTTCCTAGAATTGACGCAGGTTACACTTTTGCAAAACTACTCGGTTAAAAATAAGAGCATGAATGACAATAAAGGTATGACTTGAATTATATGTGTAGTAGTGTGATGTTGTTCCCCTAGATTATGCACCAAATTGCACACAAGGACAGTTCAAGTAGGCCAGGTCAAGAGGGGATGTTAAAAAGTTAATAATAATAGTAATTCAATGTGGTTTCTTTATTTAATTACAGCTCCATAGCTAATGTTATTTTTTGGTGTACAAACATTTTTATGTATCTATATTGTTAATACACCTAATTGTAAAAGTTGTGTATATTTTGGTTTGGTCCATCGCGGGTTATCTGTATTTATGTACCCTCTTATTGTTCTCTTTTGCCTGACCTTCAACTAGCAAGGTATGTTGTCCTTGGCGCCGTAATTTGTCGATATAAAACTGTGGTAAAGTTACACAAAGTGCTGTTACGCAACTACAGGTTTTGTTACAATGTGGACAATATAAAGATGTATGTTAACAACTTTCACCGAGCTCGCTAATTAGGGTACCTATTGTAACTCGGGAGTATTTGGGTCAGTGTTTGAGTGAGTTTCTATGTGCTCACGCAGGTGCCCGAGAGCTGTGGCTGCACCAAGGGCTAAGCTATTGTGTGTTGTCTCTTCGTGTACAGGTATGTCATTTATTTTGTCAGAATTATGTTGTATATCATTTTACTTGTATTGTATAGTGTGTTGTTAGGCACTGAATGTGTGCATGCAGCACCTGTTCTCTTTTGCCTGACCTTCAACTAGCAAGGTGCCCGAGAGCTGTGGCTGCACCAAGAGCTAACATATTGTGTGTTGTCTCTTCGTGTGCAGGTCGAATAAAAATTATCCAACCATCAGAATTCCAGTTGTGGCAGTGTCCTAATTACGTGACCTGCCGACTGGTCAGCTCAAGCCGACCGCCGGAGCTGTGCATGTGGATGAGGTGCACGACCTGCGCATGTGAATTTGTTGATGGCTTACTGTAAGTGAATATATACTGTAAACAGTGAAAGTGAATGTAGCATATTCATTAGATACAGGTATTCGTGCTTATTTGTATGTTTTGGATGAATTTGTTTATTGCATTTTTTGGGGGGGGTATTTGAATGCACTAAATGCACCCGTGTTATGCAGGGGATTTTAGTGTGGGTAGAGGGAGGGGTGTCCTTCCATTTACACCAATTTTACAGTCAGCTCCTGGGAGTAGAGCGTTTGCTAGTCCTGAGTTTGCAAGCACTGGGAGGGGTAGGCTGTTTGTTCCACCTGACCAGGGTATCCCACCTCTGTCTTTTGATGTACCATCATCCACAGTACTCGGTGATAATGGGACGCCTCCGAGTCAGCTTAATGACCTTATTAAGCAGATTGGTTCAGAGATAGGAGAATCTATCAGAGCGAGTTTACTGCAGCCTGGGGTTTCAAGTCTTTCTCCTGCCCGTCCCCCTCACCAACCCCAGCAGTTTCCCCTGCCTGAGCAGTGTGGGTCAACCTTTATTGATGCGTCCAAGCTGAATCTGGTTGTGAAGTCAGATGTTAGTGCTCCACCTCTTTTTAGGGGTGATGGCTCAGATAAGTACTCTGTCCTGGAGTGGGAGGAGTTAATGGAAGTCTACCTAGAGAAGAGGGGTTACACTGGGTCTGGGAATGAGATGAGGATTCCTAGTCAATGAACTTGTCATAAATCAACATAGGATAGGCCCTCTTCCCCCCCCCCCCCCCCCCCCCCCACAAGACTCATATATATATATATATATATATATATAGGAAATGTAAGCAAGGGTTGAGCTTCTTCAGTTTGTGTCACAAAGTGGATAAGTTTCTGTGTCCCTTTCAGAGTGAGTGACAAATTTACTTTATATAGTGTACCAAGAGTTGTTCCCTCGCTTACGGCCATACCAGCCTGAATACGCCCGATCTCGGAAGCTAAGCAGGGTTGGGCCTGGTTAGTACTTGGATGGGAGACCGCCTGGGAATACCAGGTGCTGTAAGCTTTTTGTCCCAGTAGAGCGTGCTCTTGTGTCATGGAGCAACTGCCTTTTATTTATCACCCTAATAATATCATGGATTGTTATTGGACTAAATGCAGTTTGTGTGCTGCCCTGCCCTGCCCTGATCAAATCAAATAATGGACAGTGCGTTTCCCTCAAAATATAGGCAGTACATGCAATCTTAGTTTTTAGTCTAGGAGACAGTCAATGTCTGTAGTCCATTAGGGCACTATAAAATCCCTTCAATGTTTTGCCTGATTCCGTTAATTCCCAAGTTCCCTTTTCTCCGTTTAGATTTCCCCGTTGACCGTTTGTCCCTGTTTTGGCAGGTTTTCGCTCTCAAAAGTACACCTTTTTAATAGCAAAACAGCACAATTGGATGTTCTATGTCCACAACAATGTTTAAACCCTATCAGGTGACCATTTGTGAGGTCTGGGAAAAATGTAAGACATTTAGATTTTGGGGTGTAGTTACCCTTAAATGCAAGCGTGCACCAGGAAGAGACCTTTGTTTGGTTAAGCGGTGTTGCTGTAGAACAAATGGCCACTGGAGTGATGCAAATGATTACGGTATAATTCTGCCAGGCAGGCATAGGCTACTTTGTAGTTAACATTTACTTGCAAAGGTTTTGGGGAAAGCCATTCCTTCCCTACCAGAAGAAGGTTATCATTAGCATCATCGCTAACGGCTACACAAAGTGTAGACATACGCGCGCACCGCACACATGCACACAGACAGGGGCATTCCTGTGCCGTTTCAGAAAGTTCATGGAAATACGAATCACTGATGCATTTTGTTCATGTCTTATGATTGACTTGGGCAAATGAATGTGTTTTCTAACAAGTTGAATAGATTTAGTTGATTTCTTACTAAGGTCAATAAATGTTTGAATATTGTTGAATTTCGGTTTAATGTCTGGATTCCGTGATTCGGTCCGCAACGCTTATTTTATAGGGCCCTAGTCAATGAACTTGTCATAAATCAACATAGGATAACGATATTATAACCGCGATTGATAATAGACAGTACTGTGCAGCCGTCTTCATCGACCTGGCCAAGGCTTTCGACTCTGTCAACCACCGCATTCTTATTGGCAGACTAAATAGCCTTGGTTTCTCAAATGACTGCCTCGCCTGGTTCACCAACTACTTCTCAGATAGAGTTCAGTGTGTCAAATCGGAGGGCCTGTTGTCTGGACCTATGGCAGTCTCTATGGGGGTGCCACAGGGTTCAATTCTTGGGCCGACACTTTTCTCCGTGTATATCAATGATGTCGCTCTTGCTGCTGGTGACTCTCAGATCCACCTCTACGCAGACGACACCATTTTGTATACATCTGGCCCTTCATTGGACACTGTGTTAACAAACCTCCAAACGAGCTTCAATGCCATACAACACTCCTTCAGTAGCCTCCAACTGCTCTTAAACACTAGTAAAACTAAATGTATGCTTTTCAATCGAACGCTGCTGGCACCCGCCCTCCCGACTAGAATCACCACTCTCGACGGGTCTGACCTAGAGTATGTGGACAACTACAAATACCTAGGTGTCTGGTTAGACTGTAAACTCTCCTTCCAGACTCACATAAAGAATCTCCAATCCAAAGTTAAATCTAGAATCGGCTTCCTATTTCGCAAACAAAGCCTCCTTCACTCATGCTGCCAAACATGCCCTCGTAAAACTGACTATCCTACCGATCCTTGACTTCGGCGATGTCATTTACAAAATAGCCTCCAACACTCTACTCAGCAAACTGGATGTAGTCTATCACAGTGCCATCCGTTTTGTCTCCAAAGCCCCATACACTACCCACCACTGTGACCTGTACGCTCTTGTTGGCTGGTCCTCACTACATGTTCGTCGTCAAACCCACTGGCTCCAGGCCATCTATAAATCACTGCTAGGCAAATCCCCGCCTTATCTTAGCTCATTGGTCACCATAGCAGCACCCACCCGTAGTCTGCGCTCCAGCAGGTATATCTCACTGGTCATTCCCAAAGCCAACACCTCCTTTGGCCGCCATTCCTTCCAGTTCTCTGCTGCCAATGACTGGAACGAATTGCAAAAATCTCTGAAGCTGGAGACTCTTATCTCCCTCACTAACTTTAAGCATCAGTTGTCAGAGCACCTTACCGATCACTGCACCTGTACACAGCCCATCTGAAATTAGGCCACCCAACTACCTCATCCCTATATTGTTATTTATTTTGCTCTTTTGCACCCCGGTATCTCTATTTGCACATAATCTCTTGCACATCTAGCATTCCAGTGTTAATACTATTGTAATTATTTTGCACTATAGCCTATTTATTGCCTTACCTCCATAACTTGCTACATTTGCACACACTGTATATATATTTTCTGTTGTATTTTTGACTTTGTTTTTTTACCCCAAATGTAACTCTGTGTTGTTTTTATCGCACTGCTTTGCTTTATCTTGGCCAGGTCGCAGTTGTAAATGAGAACTTGTTCTCAACTGGCTTACCTGGTTAAATAAAGGTGAATTTTTTTTAATTTTTTAAATAAGTTTGCAAATGTGATGATGCATGGAATGCTTGATATTTTTCATGGAGAAAATTAGCTTCCCCAAACTTGAGAGCAAGACTGGCCTAAACGCGCTAATGTTTTCCTTTGCTAATGTCCGTCCCGCCCCCCTGTCAGCTGTCAGTTTTGTCGATGACCACGTACATAAGACACGCCAATCACCGACACCTGAAGTTCCATGACCATCACAGCCCTAGTTGTATGCTTGAGTTTGTTCAGAGGAGGCTTTGAATAAAATCCGATCTGAGTGTGAAATGCCTTACTGAGGGTAAATGGAAGCTCCTCTTGTGCCCGGCTCAGCCTTATACAGTTTAAGGTACTTTACCGTATCCATTTCAGTAAGGCCAGATTGTCCAAATTCTACCCAAATATTGATGGTACATGTGACAGGTGTAAAAGCTCCTTGGTGGACTTGACCCACATGTTCTGGTCCTGTCCCCGTCTGGCAGATTATTTGTCCACTATTTAAAACCCTTTCTGAAGCATTTGATATAAAGTTGCAGCCTAGTGCAGAAATTGCTATTTTTGGAGTACCAAACAACAATCCTTCTCTGACCAATAGACAGCTAGATGCCATTGCCTTTGCCTCCCTGTTAGCCCGCAGAAGGATTTTATTGGATTGGAAATCTATCAATCCTCCCTTAGCCTCTCTTTGGCTCGAAGATCTGAAGCTGTTCCTAAAATGAGAAAAAATGAAGTTACCATTCGAGGGTCAACCAACTCATTTTATTCCTCCTGGGACCCGATGATATCCTATTTTGAACAGCTCCAAACACTTCCTCCAGATTAGTACTCTTGGCCCCACCTTGAGATTACTGCTATATAGGCCTATAAAATCACTTAATCACCTGAAATTGTTAGGCTATTACATTTTTGCTTGAAGTAACGTTGTTGTATACTTTTGTTTTGTTTTCTGACATGTAAGTCAATTACTTTCCCTTTCTTTTTAAATGTGTTTGGAGGCATTCTGGGGGGAGGGGGAGGTCAAAGGGGGACTAAAAGGGGAGAAATGTACCATGTCTTTACATGTTATCTTTCATTCATTGTGAATACAAAATATATAATTTTAAAGGGAAGGCTTTGAAGCCAGATTTAGCGGATTTTGCTGTTTAGTTTTCCTCAACCTGTGTTTTGTTTCTCTCTCCTCTCCCTGTTAGATGGTGAGGCTGCTTCTCTCCAGAGGAGCCAACATTAATGCCTTTGACAAGAAGGATCGCCGAGCAATCCACTGGGCTGCTTACATGGGTGATGAGTTTACCACATCATTTACATTCTGACTAATGTCCTTTATACCAATGAATGAATGAATGAATGGACTGTGTGTTAGTCTCACAGCTCAGCTGTATGAGCCACGTCTAGTGTGTTATTATGTCAGAATCATGTACTAAGTAGGTTGATTAGATGTTTTCAGTTGTACTAACATGATGTAGGTGTTGCTTATGGTGCTGTGTACCACTGTAAACTAATCTCTCTCTCTCTCTCGCTCTCGCTCTCTCTACCTACCATAGGGCACATTGAGGTGGTGAAACTGCTGGCCTCTCATGGATCAGAGGTGTCCTGTAAAGACAAGAAGGCCTACACCCCTCTCCACTCTGCAGCCTCCAGTGGAATGATCAGTGTGGTCAAGTACCTCCTGGACCTTGGAGTGGATGTGAGTCAACACGCATTCAAATGTGTAGTCACTGTTCAATTACAACTCAATGAAAATACAGAGCTCTAGTGGGTTGGCGAATGATTTCCTTTCAAGTAATGAAGAGATGGAGGTTGGAGCCAGTGTTTTGGACCAGGGGGTTTTCAGAACCAAGTAATGAAGAGAGAGAGGTTGGACCAGGGGGTTTTCAGAACCAGGTAATGAAGAGAGAGAGGTTGGACCAGGGGGTTTTCAGAACCAGGTAATGAAGAGAGAGAGGTTGGACCAGGGGGTTTTCAGAACCAAGTAATGAAGAGAGAGAGGTTGGACCAGGGGGTTTTCATAACCAAGTAATGAAGAGAGAGAGGTTGGACCAGGGGGTTTTCAGAACCAAGTAATGAAGAGAGAGAGGTTGTACCAGGGGGTTTTCAGAACCAAGTAATGAAGAGAGAGAGGTTGGACCAGGGGGTTTTCAGAACCAAGTAATGAAGAGAGAGAGGTTGGACCAGGGGGTTTTCAGAACCAAGTAATGAAGAGAGAGAGGTTGGACCAGGGGGTTTTCAGAACCAAGTAATGAAGAGAGAGAGGTTGGACCAGGGGGTTTTCAGAACCAAGTAATGAAGAGAGAGAGGTTGGACCAGGGGGTTTTCAGAACCAAGTAATGAAGAGAGAGAGGTTGGACCAGGGGGTTTTCAGAACCAAGTAATGAAGAGAGAGAGGTTGGACCAGGGGGTTTTCATAACCAGGTAATGAAGAGAGAGAGGTTGGACCAGGGGGTTTTCATAACCAAGTAATGAAGAGAGAGAGGTTGGACCAGGGGGTTTTCAGAACCAAGTAATGAAGAGAGAGAGGTTGGACCAGGGGGTTTTCATAACCAGGTAATGAAGAGAGAGAGGTTGGACCAGGGGGTTTTCATAACCAAGTAATGAAGAGAGAGAGGTTGGACCAGGGGGTTTTCATAACCAAGTAATGAAGAGAGAGAGGTTGGACCAGGGGGTTTTCATAACCAAGTAATGAAGAGAGAGAGGTTGGACCAGGGGGTTTTCAGAACCAAGTAATGAAGAGAG
This sequence comes from Coregonus lavaretus, assembly GCF_964263955.1. Classification (NCBI taxonomy): domain Eukaryota; kingdom Metazoa; phylum Chordata; class Actinopteri; order Salmoniformes; family Salmonidae; genus Coregonus; species Coregonus lavaretus. The sequence continues at coordinate 440,827 of NW_028161624.1, read as the reverse complement.
AGAGGTTGGACCAGGGGGTTTTCAGAACCAAGTAATGAAGAGAGAGAGGTTGGACCAGGGGGTTTTCATAACCAAGTAATGAAGAGAGAGAGGTTGTACCAGGGGGTTTTCAAAACCAAGTAATGAAGAGAGAGAGGTTGGACCAGGGGGTTTTCATAACCAAGTAATGAAGAGAGAGAGGTTGGACCAGGGGGTTTTCAGAACCAAGTAATGAAGAGAGAGAGGTTGGACCAGGGGGTTTTCAGAACCAAGTAATGAAGAGATGGAGGTTGGACCAGGGGGTTTTCAGAACCAAGTAATGAAGAGAGAGAGGTTGTACCAGGGGGTTTTCATAACCAAGTAATGAAGAGAGAGAGGTTGGACCAGGGGGTTTTCATAACCAAGTAATGAAGAGAGAGAGGTTGGACCAGGGGGTTTTCAGAACCAAGTAATGAAGAGAGAGAGGTTGGACCAGGGGGTTTTCAGAACCAAGTAATGAAGAGAGAGAGGTTGGACCAGGGGGTTTTCATAACCAGGTAATGAAGAGAGAGAGGTTGGACCAGGGGGTTTTCATAACCAAGTAATGAAGAGAGAGAGGTTGGACCAGGGGGTTTTCAGAACCAAGTAATGAAGAGAGAGAGGTTGGACCAGGGGGTTTTCATAACCAGGTAATGAAGAGAGAGAGGTTGGACCAGGGGGTTTTCATAACCAAGTAATGAAGAGAGAGAGGTTGGACCAGGGGGTTTTCATAACCAAGTAATGAAGAGAGAGAGGTTGGACCAGGGGGTTTTCATAACCAAGTAATGAAGAGAGAGAGGTTGGACCAGGGGGTTTTCATAACCAAGTAATGAAGAGAGAGAGGTTGGACCAGGGGGTTTTCAGAACCAAGTAATGAAGAGAGAGAGGTTGGACCAGGGGGTTTTCATAACCAAGTAATGAAGAGAGAGAGGTTGGACCAGGGGGTTTTCAGAACCAAGTAATGAAGAGATGGAGGTTGGACCAGGGGGTTTTCATAACCAAGTAATGAAGAGAGAGAGGTTGTACCAGGGGGTTTTCATAACCAAGTAATGAAGAGAGAGAGGTTGGACCAGGGGGTTTTCATAACCAAGTAATGAAGAGAGAGAGGTTGGACCAGGGGGTTTTCAGAACCAAGTAATGAAGAGAGAGAGGTTGGACCAGGGGGTTTTCAGAACCAAGTAATGAAGAGAGAGAGGTTGGACCAGGGGGTTTTCAGAACCAAGTAATGAAGAGAGAGAGGTTGGACCAGGGGGTTTTCATAACCAAGTAATGAAGAGAGAGAGGTTGGACCAGGGGGTTTTCATAACCAAGTAATGAAGAGAGAGAGGTTGGACCAGGGGGTTTTCAGAACCAAGTAATGAAGAGATGGAGGTTGGACCAGGGGGTTTTCAGAACCAAGTAATGAAGAGAGAGAGGTTGGACCAGGGGGTTTTCAGAACCAAGTAATGAAGAGAGAGAGGTTGGACCAGGGGGTTTTCATAACCAAGTAATGAAGAGAGAGAGGTTGGACCAGGGGGTTTTCATAACCAAGTAATGAAGAGAGAGAGGTTGGACCAGGGGGTTTTCATAACCAAGTAATGAAGAGAGAGAGGTTGGACCAGGGGGTTTTCATAACCAAGTAATGAAGAGAGAGAGGTTGGACCAGGGGGTTTTCAGAACCAAGTAATGAAGAGAGAGAGGTTGTACCAGGGGGTTTTCAGAACCAAGTAATGAAGAGAGAGAGGTTGGACCAGGGGGTTTTCATAACCAAGTAATGAAGAGAGAGAGGTTGGACCAGGGGGTTTTCAGAACCAAGTAATGAAGAGAGAGAGGTTGGACCAGGGGGTTTTCAGAACCAAGTAATGAAGAGAGAGAGGTTGGACCAGGGGGTTTTCAGAACCAAGTAATGAAGAGAGAGAGGTTGGACCAGGGGGTTTTCAGAACCAAGTAATGAAGAGAGAGAGGTTGGACCAGGGGGTTTTCATAACCAAGTAATGAAGAGAGAGAGGTTGGACCAGGGGGTTTTCATAACCAAGTAATGAAGAGAGAGAGGTTGGACCAGGGGGTTTTCATAACCAAGTAATGAAGAGAGAGAGGTTGGACCAGGGGGTTTTCATAACCAAGTAATGAAGAGAGAGCGGTTGGACCAGGGGGTTTTCATAACCAAGTAATGAAGAGAGAGAGGTTGGACCAGGGGGTTTTCAGAACCAAGTAATGAAGAGAGAGAGGTTGGACCAGGGGGTTTTCAGAACCAAGTAATGAAGAGAGAGAGGTTGGACCAGGGGGTTTTCAGAACCAAGTAATGAAGAGAGAGAGGTTGGACCAGGGGGTTTTCATAACCAAGTAATGAAGAGATGGAGGTTGGAGCCAGTGTTTTGGGCCAGGGGGTTTTCAGAACCAAGTGACCTGATCAGGAATGTATTGTTTTGTTCCCCCCCCCCCCCCCCCCCTCTCTCTCTCCACTCTTTTCCCTCCCTTGCTCCCTCCAGATAAATGAGCCCAATGGGTACGGTAACACCCCCCTCCACGTGGCATGCTACAACGGGCAGGACGTGGTGGTGAATGAGCTGATCGAGTGTGGCGCCAACGTGAACCAGGTGAACGAGAAGGGTTTCGCCCCACTCCACTTCACGGCCGCCTCGTGCCATGGGGCGCTCTGCCTGGAGCTGCTGGTGGGCAACGGGGCCCTCGTCAACATCAAGGTGAGGAGACCGGATGACCAACACTGTGTCTGAACTAAATAACACCCTATTCCCTATGTAGTGCACTACTTTTGACCAGGGGCCCATAGAGCAAGGAGCCGTGGTGACACTGGCTGTGTCCCAAATGGCACCCTGTTCCCTTTATAAGTACACTACTTTGGTTCAAAAAGTAGTTCACTATGAAGAGAATAGGGTGCCATTTGCGACGCACACACTGACGCAGCACATGGCTTAGTATTTGGCCCTGGTCTACATTCAAATACCAATGGAATAGGCCTAACAATGCAAACTAAATGCAATCAAGCGCTCCTCCAATACGTGTTTGATTTTGCCTGTGGTCAGCAGCACAGACTGCCGTGTGAACCATCTTTGTCTTTCTATCTGCAGAGTAAAGATGGAAAGACCCCCCTCCACATGACGGCCATCCACGGACGCTTCTCCAGATCTCAAGCCATCATCCAGAATGGTGAGTCGCTGTGAATGCTCTCAACTGAATATATATGAACCAGTAGGCTCTTCAGCATTGTCTTTAGTCTTCAAACCATGATTCACTGGCACAGAGCAATGTTACTTGCAATGTGGTTGAACATGAAGCTTCATGAGGCCTCTAGGGTCAAGTGGTTGACGTGTGTGTGTGTCTGTGTGTGTGTATGTGTGTGTGTGTGTGTGTGTGTGTGTGTCTGTGTGTGTGTGTCTGTGTGTGTGTGTGTTCTGTAGGTGCTGAGATCGACTGTGAAGAAAAGAATGGAAACACACCCCTGCACATCTCTGCTCGCTACGGCCACGAGTTACTCATCAATACACTCATCACGAACGGAGCTGACACAGCCAAGTGAGAACACACACACACACACAGTTTCCAGCAATAATGCAACATGCATCTGCAATTCTGTCATTGACCGAATTGCCGCTTGGAGACTATGCTCAACACATTGTGGTGTGTGGGGGGTTGATAGACAGGGCATTGCAGCATGCTGATGTGTTGATCTGCTGTGGGGTTTAATGAGGACTGTGATGTGGTGCTGTTTCCAATCTTAGCTGAATCAACTGTAAGTCACTCTGGATAAGAGTGTCTGCTTAAAGTCTAAAATGTAAAAATGTGTTGCAGGCGAGGCGTCCATGGGATGTTCCCCCTCCACCTGGCTGCTCTCAGTGGGTTCTCTGACTGCTGTCGGAAGCTCCTCTCATCAGGCTTTGATATAGACACCCCTGACGACTTTGGAAGGACCTGTTTACATGCTGCAGCAGCTGTTGGGTGAGTGGACTGGTCCAGGCTTTACACCAAGGAATATTTAGTTCATGAACTGGAAAGCCACCAGAAAGAACAAACACATATTCACACTCTTACATTTCACATTGTTTAGCAGTATAAAAAAATCGTTTAGATCATTAGTGCGGTATCATTTCTGTATAATGTGGTTCCATGCCATGGTGGTATTGACTTGCGCTCTGGTCTAAATTGTCTTTATATCTTCTTGAAAGAGAAGAGAAACCTGCAAACTGCTCTTGCTAGTATCACTTTTTATTATAGCTTTTATTAGCATTATAAAAACAGTGATACTAGCAAGAGCAGTGTACGGGTTTCTCTTTTCTTTAAGGTTCTCATTGTTACCATCCACCTGATAGCTCAGATGTGAAAGGGCCTTTCTGAACTTGATATCTTGTTACCATCCACCTGATAGCTCAGATGAACGAGAGCCTTTCTGAACTTGATATCTTGTTACCATCCACCTGATAGCTCAGATGTACGAGAGCCTTTCTGAACTTGATATCTTGTTACCATCCACCTGATAGCTCAGATGAACGAGAGCCTTTCTGAACTTGATATCTTGTTACCATCCACCTGATAGCTCAGATGTACGAGAGCCTTTCTGAACTTGATATCTTGTTACCATCCACCTGATAGCTCAGATGTACGAGAGCCTTTCTGAACTTGATATCTTGTTACCATCCACCTGATAGCTCAGATGTACGAGAGCCTTTCTGAACTTGATATCTTGTTACCATCCACCTGATAGCTCAGATGTACGAGAGCCTTTCTGAACTTGATATCTTGTTACCATTCACCTGATAGCTCAGATGTACGAGGGCCTTTCTGAACTTGATATCTTGTTACCATCCACCTGATAGCTCAGATGTACGAGAGCCTTTCTGAACTTGATATCTTGTTACCAGGAACCTGGACTGTCTGAATCTGCTGCTCAACACAGGGGCAGACTTCAACAGAAAGGACAGCTTCGGAAGGTCTGTCTGTGGCATCAAATAACTTTCATATGTGATCTTTATGATAATGGGGAATATAGTATAGGGGCATATAGGAATTATTATGGGAAATATTGGGCGGCAGGTAGCCTAGCGGTTAAGAGCGTTGGGTCAGTAACCGAAAGGTTGCTGGTTCAAATCCCCTAGCTGACTAGGTGAAAAATGTGTCTATGTGCACTGCAGCAAGGCACTTAACCCTAATTGCTCCTGTAAGTCGCACTGGATAAGAGTGTCTGCTAAATGACGTAAATGTAAAATGTAAATGTTATACAGCTCCAATAAGCTGTTTCTGTTGTTGATGTTGAATGGTTTCTGTGCGTTCTTCTAGGAGTCCTCTGCATTATGCGGCAGCCAATTGTAACTACCAGTGTCTGTTTGCCTTGGTGGGGTCTGGGGCCAGTGTGAACGATCTGGATAAAAGGGGTTGCACCCCGCTCCACTACGCTGCTGCCTCCGACACAGACGGAAAGTACGTCTCACACCTCTCTTACTGTTGTGTGTGTTGTGGTGCCATGACCTTTCACATTTCACTGTAGTCTGGAGAGTATGTTGTGGTGCCATGACCTTTCACATTTCACTGTAGTCTGGAGAGTATGTTGTGGTGCCATGACCTTTCACATTTCATTGTAGTCTGGAGAGTATGTTGTGGTGCCATGACCTTTCACATTTCACTGTAGTCTGGAGAGTATGTTGTGGTGCCATGACCTTTCACATTTCACTGTAGTCTGGAGAGTATGTTGTGGTGCCATGACCTTTCACATTTCACTGTAGTCTGGAGAGTATGTTGTGGTGCCATGACCTTTCACATTTCACTGTAGTCTGGAGAGTATGTTGTGGTACCATGACCTTTCACATTTCACTGTAGTCTGGAGAGTATGTTGTGGTACCATGACCTTTCACATTTCACTGTAGTCTGGAGAGTATGTTGTGGTGCCATGACCTTTCACATTTCACTGTAGTCTGGAGAGTATGTTGTGGTGCCATGACCTTTCACATTTCACTGTAGTCTGGAGAGTATGTTGTGGTGCCATGACCTTTCACATTTCACTGTAGTCTGGAGAGTATGTTGTGGTGCCATGACCTTTCACATTTCACTGTAGTCTGGAGAGTATGTTGTGGTGCCATGACCTTTCACATTTCACTGTAGTCTGGAGAGTATGTTGTGGTGCCATGACCTTTCACATTTCACTGTAGTCTGGAGAGTATGTTGTGGTGCCATGACCTTTCACATTTCACTGTAGTCTGGAGAGTATGTTGTGGTGCCATGACCTTTCACATTTCACTGTAGTCTGGAGAGTATGTTGTGGTACCATGACCTTTCACATTTCACTGTAGTCTGGAGAGTATGTTGTGGTGCCATGACCTTTCACATTTCATTGTAGTCTGGAGAGTATGTTGTGGTGCCATGACCTTTCACATTTCACTGTAGTCTGGAGAGTATGTTGTGGTGCCATGACCTTTCACATTTCACTGTAGTCTGGAGAGTATGTTGTGGTGCCATGACCTTTCACATTTCACTGTAGTCTAGAGTATGTTGTTGGTCGTGTTTGAATACATACTAGTGTTAAATCTGCAGTGTGAAAGCTTGGCCACGTCTCCTTTGGGAAAGTGTCTCTGCTTGCTTATCTGTCTGTCTTGATGTTGGTATAATGATTAGTGAACTCTTGACCTCTGACCTCTAGGTGTCTGGAATATTTGCTGCGAAACGACGCTAACCCAGGGATCAGGGACAATCAGGGCTACAACGCAGTCCATTACGCGTCTGCGTACGGACACCGCCTCTGTCTGGAGCTGGTGAGTCAGAACCACAGGGGACTAGACGCCCTGCATTCACAGACCATTTTGTCTGCGTCCCAAATGAATGTAGGGCCCATAGGGCTCTGGTCAAAAGTAATGCACTATATAGGGAATAGGGTGCCATTTGGGACAGACGTTGATATTCAGTAGGTTTTAAGGTGTGGTTGCATGTTTGTCGTGGCCGCATCGTCACTCTTGATGTTCTTTTTCCAGATTGCAAGTGAAACACCTTTAGATGTGGTAAGTACCAGTTGGTTACTTTTCCTCACACTAGCTTGTTTAAGATACAAATGCAACACCCCAGTATGTCTGCAGGGGCTGGTCACTGAGATTTACAACATGAAACATGCTACTAGACTAACCTTCAAAGTAAATATGTTACAAGTCTAAACTGGCCCGTCCTTGTCTTTCCCCAGCTAATGGAAACCTCAGGGACAGACATCCTGAACGACTCTGATGTCAGAGCTCCCATCAGCCCCCTACACTTAGCTGTGAGTAAAGCCTACCTGCTCCTGTAGGGGTCTCGCCACATGACAAATGGCACCCTATTCCCTATTTAGTGCACTACTTTTGACCAGAGCCTTATGGGCCCAGATCAAAAGTACTGCACTACATGGGAAATAGGGTGCTATCTGGGATGCAGGCATGGTGTTGTTTTTCCACGAAAAGTTGATTGTCCAGACACTCACACACCATGTTCCTATCTGTTCCTGATTAGTGTAAAATACATGCATATTTTGACACGGTGATGATGAGGATGATTTCCTTATTTTGCCATTTGAGTTAATCAACCTCCAACAGAGGAGAAGTAGAGTGTTTCTAAATCTCACGCTTGGCAGGGACCTTCGATGTTGATGCTGGGCGGGAGAAAAAATGGGCACCCGATTTGAGAGACACTGGTCTACTTTAGGGGTCTAGGACTGTTTCTGTTCAGGCATACCACTGGTCTACTATAGGACATTGATTATATTAAGAGTGTATATCTGTTCAGGCGCACCACTGGTCTACTATAGGACATTGATTATATTAGGAGTGTATTTCTGTTCAGGCGTACCACTGGTCTACTATAGGACATTGATTATATTAAGAGTGTATATCTGTTCTGGCATACCACTGGTCTACTATAGGACATTGATTATATTAGGAGTGTATATCTGTTCAGGCATACCACTGGTCTACTATAGGACATTGATTATATTAGGAGTGTATATCTGTTCTGGCATACCACTGGTCTACTATAGGACATTGATTATATTAGGAGTGTATATCTGTTCAGGCATACCACTGGTCTACTATAGGACATTGATTATATTAGGAGTGTATATCTGTTCAGGCATACCACTGGACTTTGCTTCAGACTGTGTGTTTGTTTCCATTCAGGCGTACCACGGCCACCACCATGCTATGGAGGTCCTGGTTCAGTCTCTGCTGGATCTAGACGTGAGGAACAGCCAGGGGCGCACCCCTCTGGACCTGGCTGCCTTTAAAGGCCATGTGGAGTGTGTTGACGTCCTCATCAACCAGGGAGCCTCCATCCTGGTTAAAGACTTCACCCTGAAGAGGACCCCCATCCACGCTGCAGGTACGCATAGGATATCACGTAAGACCTAGAGATTCTGTAATTCAAAAGTTTTCCTTACCAAGATGGACATTTGTTTGGTCATGTTGCTAGGACGCCAATGTCCACTCTAGGGATATTATATAGCATAGTGTGAAAATGCCCACTACACACTGATCTAAGGTCATTTTTTGTCATTATTGCTGAGGATCTGGGGAGGGTAAGCTGATCCTAGATCAGTGCACAGGGGGACTTCTATCCAGAGCCAGGTACACAGCTAGCAGGTGACAGGCTTCGAGGGCCTCAGCCCCAAAATGTTTTATTATCTGCTGTGTTAACATCATGAGGATGTCATCTACCAATACCACTGTTCTAGAAATCTGTCTGTTCATGTGAAGGTAATAGTCGTCCAGCAATCAGCTCATATCCTCTCTGTTTAGCCTCCTCTAGCTACCAACGGTCAATCATCTCACATTCTTATATCCTCTCTGTTTATCCTCCTCTAGCTACCAACGGTCATTCGGAGTGTTTGCGTTTGCTGATTGGAAATGCTGACCTCCAGAGTCCAGTGGACGTTCAAGACGGGAATGGACAGTAAGTCAATTGGGTTTTGGATACAATTCCTGAAATAAAGAGATTTTGACACTAGTTCTACGTCCCAAATGGCACCCTATGCCCTACTTGGTGCACTACTTTAAACCAGAACCCTATGGGCTCGGGTCAAAAGTAGTGTACCATATAGGGAATAGGTTGCCATTTGGGACTCAGCCTGGTTATTACCAGTTTGTAATATGACCTTGTTGTCTTGTGTATCAGAACCCCTCTGATGCTGTCAGTGCTGAGCGGACACACAGACTGTGTGTACTCACTGCTCAACAAGGGAGCCAGCGTAGAAGCCAAAGACAAGTGGGGCAGAACAGCGCTACACAGAGGGGTGAGGAGGAGAGCTGGCTGTATACGCTCACACACAGAAAGAGACGGGGAGGCTCAAATATACATATTATCTTCAGAAAAGTAGTTGTCCATGGGTAGTGGTGTATTCATCCCTGTAGGGGGACCTGCCTCCAGACATCATTTGTAATAATTGATGATTCATTATTATATCATTGATTATTAGTTATTCAAATCCATTCTTGTCTCCCTGCCCTTCCTCCCAGGCGTTGACGGGTCATGAGGAGTGTGTGGAGGCCCTGCTGCAGCACAGCGCCAGCTTCCTGGTTCGGGACTGTAAGGGGCGGACCCCTGTCCACCTGGCGGCGGCATCCGGACACATCGGGGTGCTGGGGGGACTCCTACACGCCGCCCAGTCAGTGGAGACCCTCCCCGTCATCACAGACAACCAGGGCTACACGCCACTACACTGGGCCTGCTACAACGGTACGTACTGGACTAACGGAACACTAGATATTTTCTGATTTTCTCTCTTCAGCACCGTAAACATGTCCCTGAATTAGGCAGGCCATACAACTAGGGGTGTAACGATTCGATTTGTATCACGATTCGTGGTTGTCGATACGATTCAAGGACGATATTGGTTCATTTAGAACGATACGATCCGAAACGATTCAGTGACTTGAAATCGATTCAGTAACCTTTTAGCCAAAAATTCAACCAGTGTGACTGAAATAAATACCTGGATACTGGACAGTGCAGGTGAAGTTTCCTAGATTCCTGTTTCTTGTAAGGACCGCAATGGTGGCTTGATAATTTCTCGCTCGTCGGCTTCTCCTCTGTCGTCCGCCATGCTATGTTTTGTTGTCTTTGCGCCTTTGCGCTGCTGCTGGCGTGGGGCGATGACGTCACGGATAGGCAGACTGAATCGAGTAATGTTTAAAGCCTTTATCATTAAAAGTGCTAAGAAAAAACATCCATATAAAGTCTGACGTGCTTAAATCCAATGGGTTATTTCCTAGTATCGATACAATCGATTTATTACATTTTAAAACGATGTTAGAGTGATATATGTTGTCCAAAAGGCCAACTCACCGAGCACAGATCGATGTAGTTGGATCATAGGAATATAAATCGATACATCGATGTAGTAGATGGATCGTTACACCCCTACATACAACGGTACGTACTGACTAACTGGACTGTAGCTCTGTTCTCTCCTCCATGAAGTGTACACTCATTCACTCCCTCTTGTGGCTTGAAAAGCATTCGATTGGTGTGGACGGAGCCATGTGGGGGAATGAACAAGACTACAACAGAATTAGGGGTTATGACTCTCAGTGGAGGACCTTACACTGAAACAGGACTTTGTCATAGCATATGTCACCGAGGGCAACTCGTTCAGCCCCCTCCACTGTGCTGTGATCAATGACAACGAGGGGGCTGCAGAGATGCTGATTGACACTCTGGGGCCGGCCATTGTCAACGCCACTGACACCAAGAACCGGTAACTACAGCACATGACAAAGTCCTTTTCTTCTGGAGAATAATGTTGTCTTGGGAATAAAATGACCTCTGGGGTTGGATGAGGGATTGTAGATTACTTTTAATACATCTATTAGTGATTTTATATTTCTATGGTATAAACAGGGTTAATTGAACAAACTTGTTTATAACAGTCCTACATGATATCGGTGAAATAAGTTTCCTCTCTCTCCAGGACCCCCCTGCATGCGGCGGCTTTCACGGACCACGTGGAGTGTCTTCAGCTGCTGCTAGGCCACAACGCCCAGGTCAACTCCCCCGATGCCTCCGGGAAGACCTCCCTCATGATGGCTGCTGAGAACGGACAAACCAACGCTGTCGGTACGCAGCCCCCTCTCCTCCGCTTTGCCTCGCCCAGCCGGCTTAAGTTCAACATGTCTGTTTTACATTTTAATAAGTCGCTTCATTTCCTAATTGAGTTTCTTTATGTTTCTCTGTCTGTGTCAGAGCTGTTGGTGAGCAGTGCCAAAGCAGAGCTCACCCTGCAGGATGCAGTCAAGAACACTGCTCTTCATCTGGCCTGCAGTAAGGTGAGCATCCCCACATGAAGATGACGTTCATCTGAACAGTTGGCTCTCTCTGGTTGACATTTTGGTCTGACATGTTTGACTCTGGTTTTTAAAGGGGCATGAAACCAGTGCTTTGTTGATATTGGATAAGATTACAGACAGGAACCTCATCAACTCGACTAACGCAGCCTTACAGACGTACGTATGGTTCAGCTGTATTAATTGGGCCAGAAGAATTAGAAGAAGTGCACTATATAGGGAATAGTCTGGCATTTGGGAGGTATCCTCATTTGCTGCTGGCTAATCTGACGGTACTTTCTCCTCAGGCCGTTACACGTTGCAGCCAGAAATGGTCTGACGGTGGTGGTTCAGGAGCTACTAGTGAAGGGTGCTAGCGTGCTAGCAGTCGATGACAATGGTAAGATCCATAACGCTAACACCGTTTTCTTCTGTACTTCTCTTCTCAATGTGTCCACAAATGTTTCTCTCTAGTCCACTGCTTGGTTATTGTCTTAACTTTGTATCTCCTAGCCTGCTGTTATTTCATGTTTTTCACCAAAAGTGTTATAGTAAACGGTGATGCTCCTGAAGTGACCCTCTGCTGTTCTGTTTGAACCCCTCAGGTTACACGCCTGCCTTGGCCTGCGCCCCCAACAAAGACGTGGCGGACTGCCTGGCGCTGATCCTGGCCACCATGATGCCCGTGTCCCCCTGCAACCCGGCGCCCAGCCTGTCCTTCAGTGCCATTAACCACTACACCACCAGCCCCTCCAAGAGTGTGACCTTCGACAGCCTACCCGTGCTGCGCAGCGAGCACAGCTCCTACTGCAGCTTCAACAACATCGGCCACCGCGACCACGATGGAGGCTTCTACAAGGATGAGGAACTCAACGACTCAGACTCAGAGACATACTGAGGGGGGTGGTGGTCGCTGCCCAGGAGGGGAGCCAAGGGTAGGCGGATGGACAGTGAAGTGGGGCAGAGGCCACAAACAAATCCACACATACACACCGTGTCTTAAATCACCACAGCCAGCTTTGGGAGGGCACGAGCCGAGACAGTCCGCACAGGAGCCTTAAGAGTCCTGCAGATGGAGAGAGAGAAATGGAGGGAGGGAGGGAGAGGGGGAGGCACAACAGGCTGGCTGGCCACACTCATCCTCTCGTACCACCAGGTGTCCTTCCAGCAGATACTGGACTTCAGAGGAACTGCTGCTGCTATACCCCACCTTTACCTTTACCCACAAAGGTCCTAAACGGTAGAAACTGTCCAGCCAACAGACAGACGGACACCTTATGACGGCAATAACCTGTAGTCCAAGGGGATAGTAGCACTTCACTGAGTGAAAAACAGACATGGACCAAAAGATGCGGAAGAAGCCTTTTCAAAACCTGTTTTGACAGTAGAAATGGGATTGAGCGTTTTGGCCTGAGAAAAAACATAAGGAGTGATGTTTCATTTAAGTTTTATGAGAGTGATGGTCATGTTTATCCGCACACTAAGACAGTCAGAACGCACCTAGCCTCTTGTCTGTAATCCATGTGGGAGGAGGGGAAATCATTTATTTTTTATGAACAAACATTTTAATAATATCATTCATGTCTTAAGCTCTTGACCCTCTGTGGGAACCAAAGAATCGTAGTATTTGCTCTCATGAGTAATTTCAAAGAATTTCCATCCCCAATGGCACCCTATTCCCTTTATAGTACACTACTTTTGACCAGGGCCATAGGGTTCTGGTCAAAAGTAGTGTACTCTATAAAGAATAGGGTGCCATTTAGATTTTGCATTTGTATGTGAGCGACAGGACTTTTTACATTTGCGTTATTAAACCTACCTGTCCTTTGCCCTCTAGAAAATATTTTAGAAAGTAAATTATTAATTCATGTATTCTTTCTTGTGATATTTATGTCATCATTTTGTGCCTTCTTTAGTTACTGAGGGGAGGTTAGGAGAGTAGGGGCAGCTGTATGAGCGAAAACAATGATGCACACTAAGTAATACAACGTTTGTGAAAAGCACTGATACTATTCCGAGGCATACGAGGGGGAAAACATGCCTCCCTTGGAGAGGAGAAACACTGTAAACCAATGGTAGGACAGCAGCATTTAGATTTTCTTCTGTTGAAAAAAATATATATATATTATTTGTCTTGGTCTTATAATCAATGTATTTTGACAGGTTTTGCTTGCTTAACTTCTTCAAAAAAATGAAACCACTCAAACCTTTTATGTGATTGCTTGTTCAAACCCCCGTTTTTGTCTCTTTTTTAAAATAATTTTAACTGGAAATATGTATAATACATATGCTATGTTCGTCAAATCAGGATCAGGAGGTTCACAGGTTTTTTCGTGTCCTTTTTTTCTTTAAAAGGATGAAACTAGCATGTACATATGAAATAGTGACTGAATCGAAACTCCCATGAATTCTTTCAGTATCTGAAGATTGCTGTATATTTTATGAGTAATAAAATAAAGAAATGAGTTATGTTATTTAATAATGAACTATGGGTTATCTGTTTTATGTGACAACCGCAGTATCAATTTCTAGGTGACAGTGGTGCTAATCCCAAAAGAAAGGCTACATACAACAAGGAACAAGAAGTCTATTGGCAAAGTGATGAATATTGCATGTACCTTGGCCTAACGGTGTGGGTTATGTATTTTATTTTTCATGGCGTCCTCAACATTACAGTTTTAAGGGCAACAATAGCCTAAATTTGTTTACAACTCGCAGGATTTCCATACATGAGCTTTCAACAACACAGAGTGTTGCATCAGCACGAGATCGAAAGTGCGTCAAATCTGTACAGGTCATTGTTACGTCATCACTGATAAACGTTGAAACTGATGAAAAACCGCTGGAGCAGTTCAGTCTAAACCTCCCTAGTGCTGGAGGATTGCGTTTGTTTTCGCTCTGGATGCGCGTTCATTTTGGCAAGGAAATGTGCTGATTTTGCAAGGAGATGGAGAATAAAGAGTTCAAGGTAGGCATGTTATTTATTTTTAAATCTTCAATTATATTAATTACTGTGGATTAAATATTGTTTAACAAATGAAATAATGTGCTATTCATGCTGTAATATCAAACTAGAAAGTCTATGGCCGGGGAGTCATGAGAGTTGGCTAAAGGTACAGTAGGGTCAAATGGGTGTCAAAGGTTATGACAGCACCTTCATGAATTCGTCCAAAATGGCACCCTATTCCCTATGTAGGCTAGTGTACTACTTTTGACCAGGAGCCATAGAAGGGTTGGCTGACGTCACGAAAACGATGCCCGCGCATCGATGGCCGGAAGTCGTGTATCTTGTTATGATTCTGAACCTCAGCTAACAACAAGCTGCCATGTGGGGAATCGTAGCTCTGTGGCATGTTTCAGCTTGTTGTATGGTGTTATTGATACCATGTCTTGTTTTGAGGTGTTTTGACTGATATCATGTCTATGCAATGACTCAAATTCGCTACCTAGCTAACCAACAACAACTGTAACAATGTATTTGAGACGAGTTCATTGTTCAAATGTATTTATGTTTGCATTAAACATTTAGAGACTAAATATAGTTTACATGTTGTCAACAGTCTAAGTCAAACCCTGTCTATTTTGCCCCATAGTTGCATGCCAGTTTTGTTGCTTAACAACCAACCCCTCTATAGAGTCCCACAGTGGAGGTGTGATAATACCCAAAAAACCTAGCGGTCAAACAGGGACATGGTTCCAATCGTTTTTCCACCATTCATTTTTCCCATAGCCGATTTTAGAAACACATAAAATAAGGGCTGTATTTCGTGTAGGCTTACCCTGGCGTGACGTTTTTGTAACCATGTAAATCTCTCTCGGACAAGTTGACTTTTATCAGTATATTTACATTTTACATTTATATCATTTAGCAGACGCTCTTATCCAGAGCGACTTACAATGGTGCATTCAACAATTGGTGTATTCAACTTATGATAGCCAGTGGGACAACCACTTATTTTTCTTCTTTTTTTTTATGGGGGGGGAGGGGGGGGGTAGAAGGATTACTTCATACTATTCCAGGTATTCCTTAAAGAGGTAGGGTTTCAAGTGTCTCCGGAAGGTGGTCAGTGACTCCGCTGTCCTGGCGTCGTGGGGGAGCTTGTTCCACCATTGGGGTGCCAGAGCCTGAAGGTAAGGAGGTGCCGTTCCTCTCACAGCTCCGTAGGCAAGCACCATGGTCTTGTAGTAGATGCGAGCCTCAACTGAGCGGGGTGACATGAGAGAACTTGGGAAGGTCGAACACCAGACGGGCTGCGGCGTTCTGGATAAGTTGTAGGGGTTTAATGGCACAGGCAGGGAGCCCAGCCAACAGCGAGTTGCAGTAATCCAGACGGGAGATGACATGTGCCTGGATTAGGAACTGTGCCGCTTTCTGTGTAAGGTAGAGTCGTACTCTGCAAATGTTGTAGAGCATGAACCTGCAGGATCGGGTCACCGTTTTGATGTTAGCAGAGAATGACAGGGTGTTGTCCAGGGTCACGCCAAGGCTCTTTGCACTCTGGGAGGAGGACACAATGGAGTTGTCAACCGTGATGGCGAGATCATGGAACGGGCAGTCCTTCCCAGGGATGAAGAGCAGCTCCGTCTTGCAGAGGTTCAGCTTGAGGTGGTGATCCGACATCCACACTGATATGTCTGCCAGACATGCAGAGATGCGATTCGCCACCTGGTTATCAGAAGGGGGAAAGGAGAAAATTAATTGTGTGTCGTCTGCGTAGCAATGATAGGAGAGACCATGTGAGGATATGACAGAGCCAAGTGACTTGGTGTATAGAGAGAATAGGAGAGGGCCTAGAACTGAGCCCTGGGGGACACCAGTGGTGAGAGCACATGGTGCGGAGACAGATTCTCGCCACGCTACCTGGTAGGAGCGACCTGTCAGGTAGGACGCAATCCAAGAGTGAGCAGCGCCGGAGATGCCCAACTCGGAGAGGGTGGAGAGGAGGATCTGATGGTTCACAATATCAAAGGCAGCGGATAGGTCTAGAAGGATAAGAGCAGAGGAGAGAGAGTTAGCTTTAGCAGTGCGGAGAGCCTCCATGACACAGAGAAGAGCAGTCTCAGTTGAATGACCAGTCTTGAAACCTGACTGGTTTGGATCAAGAAGGTCATTCTGAGAGTGATAGCAGGAGAGTTGGCTAGAGACGGCACGCTCAAGAGATTTGGAGAGAAAAGAAAGAAGGGATACTTACTTGTCTGTAGTTGTTGACATCGGAGGGATCGAGTGTAGGTTTTTTGAGGAGGGGTGCAACTCTCGCTCTCTTGAAGACGGAAGGGACATGGCCAGCGGTCAAGGATGAGTTGATGTGGGAGGTGAGGTGAGGTGAGGTAAGGGAGAAGGTCTCCGGAAATGGTCTGGAGAAGAGAGGACGGGATAGGGTCAAGCAGGCAGGTTGTTGGGCGGCCGGCCGTCACAAGTCGCAAGATTTCATCTGGAGAGAGAGGGGAGAAAAAAGTCAAAGCATAGGGTAGGGCAGTGTGAGCAGGACCAGCGGTGTCATTTCACTTAATAAATGAGGATCGGATGTCGTCAACCTTCTTTTCAAAATGGTTGACGAAGTCATCCACAGAGAGGGAGGAGGGTGGGGGAGGAGGATTCAGCAGGGAGGAGAAGGTGGCAAAGAGCTTCCTAGGGTTAGAGGCATAGGCTTGAAATTTAGAGTGGTAGAAAGTGGCTTTAGCAGCGGAAACAGAGGAAGAGAATGTAGAGAGGAGGGAGTGAAAAGATGACAGGTCCGCAGGGAGTCTAGTTTTCCTCCATTTCCGCTCAGCTGCCCGGAGCCCTCTTCTGTGAGCTCGCAATGAGTCGTCAAGCCACGGAGCAGGAGGGGAGGACCGAGCCGGCCGGGAGGATAGGGGACATAGAGAGTCAAAAGATGCAGAAAGGGAGGAGAGGAGGGTTGAGGAGGCAGAATCAGGAGATCGGAGGGAGAATGATTTAGCAGAGGGAAGAGATGATAGGATGGAAGAGGAGAGAGTAGCGGGAGAGAGAGAGCGAAGGTTGTGATGGCACATTACCATCTGAGTAGGGGCAGAGTGAGTAGTGTTGGAGGAGAGCGAGAGAGAAAAGGATACAAAGTAGTGGTCGGAGACTTGGAGGGGAGTTGCAGTGAGATTAGTAGAAGAACAGCATCTAGTAAAGATGAGGTCAAGCGTATTGCCTGCCTTGTGAGTAGGGGGGGACGGTGAGAGGGTGAGGTCAAAAGAGGAAAGGAGTGGAAAGAAGGAGGCAGAGAGAAATGAGTCAAAGGCAGAGACGTAGGGAGGTTAAAGTCACCCAGAACTGTGAGGGGTGAGCCATCCTCAGGAAAGGAACTTATCAAGGCGTCAAGCTCATTGATGAACTCTCCAAGGGAACCTGGAGGGCGATAAATGACAAGGATGTTAAGCTTGAATGGGCTAGTGATGTGACAGCATGGAATTCAAATGAGGAGATAGACAGATGGGTCAGGGGAAAAAGAGAGAATGTCCACTTTGGAGAGATGAGGATTCCTGTGCCACCGCCGCGCCGACCAGATGCTCTCGGGGTATGCGAGAACACATGGTTAGACGAGGAAAGAGCAGTAGGAGTAGCAGTGTTTTCTGTGGTAATCCATGTTTCCGTCAGCGCCAAGAAGTCGAGGGACTGGAGGGTAGCATAGGCTGAGATTAACTCTGCCTTGTTGGCTGCAGAACGGCAGTTCCAGAGGCTGCCAGACCACTAGGTTTTATGGGTATTATGACTCATACTGTGGGACTCTATAGGGCTCCAGCCAAAAGAAGTGCACTATATTGGAACTAGGGTGCTATTTCGGACACAAGCATAGATATGATGCATTATTATGTGACCATAGAAATAGAATCACTAGAAAGGATAGAGCCTCTGACCTTGGCAATTTGACTGGTAAACTGAACTGCACACCTGATATGATGTTCTGGTGATTCTATTTCTCTGAATATGATGCATTATGATGTGACAATGAGAGTTGGGTTAATGGTGCTCTCAAGGCAACTGGGAACTCGAAAAAAATAACTAGGTCAAATCATGTCCGTGATCTTCAGGTCGGAAAGTCGGAGCTCTAGAAAGATGCCAGAGTTTCCGACTTGGAATTCCTTTTTACATTTTGTGGTGGTAATTTTATCCCCTTTTTCTCCCCAATTTTTCGTGATATCCAATTGGTAGTTACGATCTTGTTACGATCTTGTCTCATCGCTGCAACTCCCCAGCGGGCTCGGGAGAGGTGAAGGTTGAGTCAGGCGTCCTCCAAAACATGACCCGCCAAGCCGCGCTGCTTCCGACTTGGAATTCCGAGTTGGATGACTGTTCAAAACGATTTTTCCCAGTCGGAGCTTGTTTTTTTTTCCTATTTCCCAGTTGTCTTGAACGCACTGAAGTCGGAAGTCAGAGATTTCCCAGTTGTTTTGAACACGGCAAAAGGCGACACAGTAGGTGACATCTAAACATGACTTTGTGCTGTCTTTCAGAGGTCAGAGGTCAATGGAAATGACCTCACCCTCATAGACCTGGATGACCCCATCAATGAAGCTGATGTTATGAAGGAAGTCAGGTAAGTGATTTACACTAATGACACATTTGTGACTGGTTACAGGATCACATAGGCCTACAGATACAGATTCAGTAGTAGGTCAAAGGTCACCGCCTATGGAGAGGTAGGCCCAGAGCCATGTATTTAGAGAGTTGGGACATTGAGATATAAACTCAGCAAAAAAAGAAACGTCCTCTCACTGTCAACTGCGTTTATTTTCAGCAAACTTAACGTGTAAATAACGCATCTCCCGAGTGGCGCAGTGTTCTAAGGCACTGCATCGCAGTGCTAGCTGTGCCACTAGAGATCCTGGTTCGAATCCAGGCTCTGTCGTAGCCGGCCGCGACCGGGAGACCCATGGGGCGGCGCACAATTGGCACAGCGTCGTCCAGGGTAGGGGAGGGAATGGCCGGCAGGGATGTAGCTCAGTTGGTAGAGCATGGCGTTTGCAACGCCAGGGTTGTGGGTTCGATACCCACGGGGGGGCAGTATGAAAAAAAAATATATATATATATAAAAAAAGAATAAAAATAAAATAAACAAATAAAAGAATGTATGCACTCACTAACTGTAAGTCGCTCTGGATAAGAGCGTCTGCTAAATGACTAAAATGTAAAAATGTAATGTAAATATTTGTATGAACATAACAAGATTCAACAACTGAGACATAAACTGAGATGTTACCCCCTCGTCCACCAAGGCACCTGCAAGTTCCCAGACATTTCTGGGGGGAATGGCTAAATCCTAGCCCTCACCCTCCGATCCAACAGATCCAGGCTCTTCATGGCAGAACACTGACATTCCTGTCTTGCAGGAAATCACGCACAGAACGAGCAGTATGGCTGGTGGCATTGTCATGCTGGAGGGTCATGTCAGGATGAGCCTGCAGGAAGGGTACCACATGAGGGAGGAGGATGTCTTCCCTGTAACGCACAGCGTTGAAATTTCCTGCAATGACAACAAGCGTAGTCCGATGATGCTGTGACACACCGCCCAAGACCATGACGGACCATCCACCTCCAAATCGATCCCGCTCCAGAGTACAGGCCTTGGTGTATCGCTCATTCCTTCGACGATAAACACGAATCCGACCATCACCCCTGGTGAGACAAAACCGCGACTCGTCAGTGAAGAGCACTTTTTTGCCAGTCCTGTCTGGTCCAGCGACGGTGTGTTTGTGCCCATAGGCGACGGTGTTGCCGGTGATGTCTGGTGAGGACTTGCCTTACAACAGGCCTACAAGCCCTCAGTCCAGCCTCTCTCAGCCTATTACGGACAGTCTGAGCACTGATGGAGGGATTGTGCGTTCCTGGTGTAACTCGGGCAGTTGTTGTTTCCATCCTGTACCTGTCCCGCAGGATGTTCCGATCCTGTGCCGATGTTGTTACACGTGGTCTGCCACTGCGAGGATGATCAGCTGTCCGTCCTGTCTCCCTGTAGCTCTGTCTTAGGCGTCTCACAGTACGGACATTGCAATTTATTGCCCTGGCCACATCTGCAGTCCTCATGCCTCCTTGCAGCATGCCTAAGGCACGTTCACGCAGATGAGCAGGGACCCTGGGCATTTTTCTTTTGGTGTTTTTCAGAGTCAGTAGAAAGGCCTCTTTAGGGTCCTAAGTTTTCATAACTACCGTCTGTAAGCTGTTAGTGTCTTAATGACCGTTGCACAGGTGCATGTTCATTAAGTGTTTATGGTTCATTGAACAACATTTTACATTTTAGTCATTTAGCAGACACTCTTATCCAGAGCGACTTACAGTTAGTGAGTGCATACATTTTCATACTGGCCCCCCGTGGGAAACAAACCCACAACCCTGGCGTTGCAAGCGCCATGCTCTACCAACTGAGCTACAGGGGACTAGCATGGGAAACAGTGTTTAAACCCTTTACAATGAAGATCTGTGAAGATATTTGGATTTTTACGAATTATCTTTGAAAGATCCTGAAAAAGGGACGTTTTCTTTTTTTGCTGAGTTTATGTATACATTACATGACACAGTAGATATCCATATGACAGCTGGCTCCCCATGGGCAATGTTGACATTTTAAACAATGCTATGTAACTGAACATCTATAATTAGAATTTACTTATAATGAAAGGATAAATGAAAGGCTCCAAGGCGCTAACATGGAGTCCTTTTAAAAGTTGGCAGAATTCTCTAAATATTTGGCTCTGGATAGGCCGAGTCATCTCAAGAGTATTGGAGCCATAGAATTTGAGTGATTCTATTCTAATTCTAGAATGATTCATTCTAATTCTGTGATTCTAATTCTATAATTACACATCCTCACACTCACATTATAGCAGTGACCTAAGAGATATTCCTTTTATCTATCTAGATCCCATAAAGATCACAGAGAGGCTGAGAGACTGACCAAGTTGGACGAGGCTGTTCTAGACACAGATACCCCAACTCAGTCACAGGAGGTTGAAGAAGAGAGTGAGTTGGACGAGGCTGTTGCCATCCCATCTCAGTCGCAGGAGGTTGAAGGAGAGAGTGAGTTGGACGAGGCTGTTGCCATCCCATCTGAGTCGCAGGAGGTTGAAGGAGAGAGTGAGATGGACGAGGCTGTTGCCATCCCATCTCAGTCGCAGGAGGTTGAAGGAGAGAGTGAGTTGGACGAGGCTGTTGCCATCCCATCTCAGTCGCAGGAGGTTGAAGGAGAGAGTGAGTTGGACGAGGCTGTTGCCATCCCATCTCAGTCGCAGGAGGTTGAGGGAGAGAGTGAGTTGGACGAGGCTGTTGCCATCCCATCTCGGTCGCAGGAGGTTGAAGGAGAGAGTGAGTTGGACGAGGCTGTTGCCATCCCATCTCGGTCGCAGGAGGTTGAAGGAGAGAGTGATTTGGACGAGGCTGTTGCCATCCCATCTCAGTCGCAGGAGGTTGAAGGAGAGAGTGAGTTGGACGAGGCTGTTGCCATCCCATCTCAGTCGCAGGAAGTTGAAGGAGAGAGTGAGTTGGACGAGGCTGTTGCCATCCCATCTCAGTCGCAGGAGGTTGAAGGAGAGAGTGAGTTGGACGAGGCTGTTGCCATCCCATCTCAGTCGCAGGAGGTTGAAGGAGAGAGTGATTTGGACGAGGCTGTTGCCATCCCATCTCAGTCACAGGAGGTTGAAGGAGAGAGTGAGTTGGACGAGGCTGTTGCCATCCCATCTCAGTCACAGGAGGTATGATGTATTTTTCTATTACATGGATGACATTTCATTGAGATATTTTGTGTTTTAATGACGCAAAATTGAATTCCAGCCTAACTCTGCTTTCTGTTGTCGCCATCAGGCTGCAGTGGTGACCTTCACTACCGTGACCCACAAGGATGAAACTTCCCAGACCAGTCTCACCCTCAGCAGGGGAAAGAGAAGCTACCCAGACCTACACACCTTTGTGCAGGACATGAAGGACGAGTAAGTTGCTCTTTGGCTTCCCCATGCATCCCCTAGATATGTTCCCTATCTCAATTGCATACTCCTCGTGTCCTCTCTTCTCAAAACCCATTGGATGAGAAAGCCAGAGGTCCCGCCCTTCTGACCTTCTCATCCAATGGGTTTTGAGAAGGAGGTGAGGAGATTGAGAGTCTCCCATAGTCTCGGGCCAATACAAAGGACTCAACGGACCAAATAACCAATCAGGGATGTCTGGGTGTGGCCTAGTTCCATAGAGGTCCATCCTTAACGTAGTCTAAGATAATAGAGGTAATGTCCATCCATAACGTAATCAAAGATAATAGAGGTAATGTCCATCCATAACGTAATCTAAAATAATAGAGGTAATGTCCATCCATAACGTAATCTAAAATAATAGAGGTAATGTCCATCCATAACGTAGTCTAAGATAATAGAGGTAATGTCCATCCATAACGTAATCTAAGATAATAGAGGTAATGTCCATCCATAACGTAATCTAAAATAATAGAGGTAATGTCCATCCATAACGTAATCTAAAATAATAGAGGTAATGTCCATCCATAACGTAATCTAAAATAATAGAGGTCATGTCCATCCATAACGTAGTCTAAGATAATAGAGGTAATGTCATGTAGTTCATTGTGTACTTGCATTTATTTACTTTTCAGCCATTGGAATCTGCTGAGTGAGAATATGCGTGCCGGGGTGAGTTATAGTCACCTCTAAAGTAGTTAATGTTGGTAAAATGGACCAAACATTCATTTGTGGAAATCCTGCAGGACCTTTAATCCTGAACCACTGCTTTAATTGACTAGCTTGAGTAAATGGTTCTACGTTTTATATCAGTGCAGCCCCTTTAACAAACTAACTCTGGATGGTCTTTTAACATTGCAGATGAGCAGACATGAGTTTAGTGCCAAGTGCATGGATATTGTAGCATGGGTGATGGAGTCTACATCCACTGTGGTTGTTCCCGCCCTTGACCTCACCATGCAGATAGAGCTCTCTGATTCGCCAAGCTCTTCTGGATCAGGAAGTAATGAGGCAGGAGAGGTGACCTCTCTTGGCCGCAGCGTCAGATTCAGCTGTAGTGGAGGACCCAGCAGGTGCACCAGCGCCAGAACCGCCTGCAGCACACGCACTCCCACGCCTTTCCCCTCCTCTCACAGGTACCTAGCCCTATCCCCTCCTCTCACAGGTACCTACCCCTCTCCCCTCCTCTCACAGGTACCTAGCCCTATCCATGCCTCTCACAGGTACCTACCCCTCTCCCCTCCTCTCACAGGTACCTAGCCCTATCCATGCCTCTCACAGGTACCTACCCCTATCCCCTCCTCTCACAGGTACCTAGCCCTATCCATGCCTCTCACAGGTACCTAGCCCTATCCCCTCCTCTCACAGGTACCTAGCCCTATCCTCTCCTCTCACAGGTACCTAGCCCTATCCCCTCCTCTCACAGATACCTAGCTCTATCCCCTCCTCTTTTTGCAGGTCTTTCCTGTTATAGGTACAAATATCCATTCCAGATCCACTTAGTGAGAAATACTACTTAGATACTACACAACCACTCTAAAAAGTTTACTCTAAATGTTAATGTTTGGACTGAGTGTGGTTTGAGATGGTTCACAATGCTTCCTTTGAATAACAATAACAAGGTTGAGTTTGTGTCCCAAATTCTTGGATCATATTTTTTTATTTTGTTACCATGTATTATTAATTTCTATTGTGCATTCTGCAGGTGTTTGACCTCTTTGCTGAGTGAGGACAATGAGCGATATGTCTCCTCACCTGAGGGTGGCGATAGAGAGATGAGACACAGACCACACTCAGCACCACTGAGATCTGTGTTTGGCATCTCTGAGGACTCTGTCTTCGACATGGTCCAGAGCGGCCAGTCGCAGGGCGACATCGTACCGCCGCCCAAACGGAGTAGACAGGAGAAATACAGACCTAGCAAAATGTCAACGGACGGCAAGTTTATGATGGGTATTGTCGAGTTGGTTATAAACCTTCTCAACTCCAGATGGGCTGAGCTAATGCGAAGTGTCAGTCAGGGAACTCTAGTTCTGCTGACTGGAAGTATCTCAGCAAGTCAACAGTTTGCCCAAGAGATGCTAAGCATGGCGACTTCTAAGATGTATTCCCATGCCATAGAGCATATTGCGCTCGGCCACAAGTCTCCCCTTGAGTTAGAGAGGGAGCTTGAGGCCATCTTGGGTCCTCTGGCTGGACAGGTCATAGTCATCATCATAGATAGCATCATCAAGGCTAAAACCAACGGAGGAAATGAGGGGAGAGCGACCAGCCCCTTGACCTATTTTCTAACTGCCATTTCGGCAGAAATACAAAGCCTAGTGGTTCACAGATCGGCTAGCAGACCATCCACCAGACTGTCCAACAACGACCCACTGCTGAACATTTCCAAGTCGAAGGTCTTAAGATCAGTTCTGCTCAAAATGGCAGAGCTCTTTGGCCAAGGTCCAAGTGAAACCTGTCTAGTTCCACTAGTCCAGAGTCAGTCCAACAACTCCATTTGCGACTGGACTGTGAATGCAGGCACCATTCATCCAAGTACATTTCTGTCCGACAACAGAATGATAGAAGTGTCATCCGATGTTGTGGATCTTGTACTTGAGGTTTTTTGGATAACAGGATTTTTGGATAACAGGAACCCGTCAAGGCCACAGAGTGCCTGCTCCCACAACTCAGCTAGTGGAGCAATAGATATGAGAGCTCTTGCTGGGGACTTGGTCAGACAGGTGTCTGTCAAACTCAGCCCGTTTGTCTCTGAGAGTCAACTCTCCACCATGTCCATGACAGATCTGTCATCATCTTTTTCTGACTCCACCTTGAAGCAGTTGTGTTCTCGCTCTGTTGTTGCTCTGGTAACTGCCTGTCAAGCAATCAAAACAGAGCTCGAGAACCAGAGACCTACCAACCTGGCAGCCAGAGACCTACTATCGTCTCTGGTAGAGACCATTGAGGACATGGATATCTCTGACATCCTCCGGGGCCCGTCGGCCATTTTGGAGGTGGCTGCTGTGATAAAGCACCCAGAGATGTCCACCTCGACAATATACAGATCTCTGCTTCTCGACTCATCTCTCGCCTCCTCTAAGATGGTCACTGAGAGCATTATCTTCAACAACCCATGCCCATCAGAGGAGAATGTGAGTATTCAGAAGGAGCTCCCTGCTGATAAAGTTGACATCCTCCATGGTCAACCAGTGGAGGAGTATATTGTCAAAGCTGAGCAATGCATCACTCAGGTCATTCAGGATGCAGCTGTGACATATACTGCTGCGCTGGATAAAACCGACACTTGTGGGAAACTGTCGGAAATCCTATCTGTCCATGTTTCCTCAGAGAATATTGAGGAGGCATCCTCTGATCTCTTTGGTGGAATTATTTCCGACCTGCTTGAGGTATATGAGGTCAATAAGGCCTCCAAGCGTACGAAATCAGGTCGCAAAATGTTCTGGGTGGAAGTGAGTTCAGGTTCCCAGAAGATTTATACCAAAACCCTGGACAAACTAAGGAAGCTGTTCACCTCCCACCATCTCACTGAGGGAAAAAATACTCCTGTGCAAATCGAGCTTTCTGCAACTGGACTACTTGTAACTGAGGCCACTGTGCAGGAATCTCCTGTAACTGAGGCCACTTTGGCAGTGTCTCCTGTACAGAAGACAGACAGTAAGACCCCTTCTAAGTCCTCAGCCTCAGCCTACCAGCTCACCCTCGACACCTGCACTAAAGGGGTAATCAAACAGGTGATCTCGGTGCTGAGGGTGGACACTTCAAAGGAAAACTGCTCCGCTTCCGTTGGGGAGAGCACGTCAAATTCATCCTTCAACTTCAACCAGAAGTTGGACTCGATAATTTCGAAATTGGAGGACCTCACCATTTCGAGTGATGTGACGTCAGCCGAGATTGCCACACTCACGCGATCTCTTAGTGCAGCCAGCAGAACCTCTAACATTTCTATCCAGAGCTTTCACAGTGCTGAGTTCCGAGCTAAGGCCAAACACATTGTGAATGAGACCATTCTCAGAGCTGCTAGCAAAGCCAGCCATTCTTTGCTACAGAGCATGCCTAGCACCACCTTCTCACACCATGCGGTTTCTACAGCCGAAGATATAGTAAATATTATCATGCAAGACCTTGAAAGTGTATCCCAGTTCACTGTGGACGACGCAGACTCCTTCCCACTAGGAGAGAAAAAGCTGGAGTTCCAGCTCAAACCCAGAGTTGTCTTTGACAACTTATTGGATGCTGCTCAAACCATGTACCACAGAGTAAAGGATAGACTGAACATATTTTTCTCTTTTCCACCAGTGTCAGTCACCACAGCCAAATATGTGCTGGACTCCACCCCTGTGGAGACACTCAGACGTTCTAAGTCCGCTGACACTGCTCTTGTTGAGGACAGGAGCCGCCCTCCGTCTGTGAGAAGTGAGAAGCCTTTGTCAAAAGTCTGTTTGGCTAAAAGGTCTAAAACCCTTCTGTCTTCGAGTGGCTCTTCAACAGACCACCATGTAATTGACACATGCAGTGAGGATGTCACTCTGCCCACCAGGAGTATGTCAGTTGTGAGCAACAACAGTTTGAAGAGAGCCTCTCCTCTCCACGGCAGTGGATTGAGTGAAAGTTGCAAACCTCTTGTGGCTCTAAAAGACGTAACAGTGGCAGTCAGCCAAGAAGGCTTTAGCAAAACTGCAAAGAAGACGCTCAGCTTGATCCTAAATGTGATCAAGTGTAGAGTGGCCAACTCTGAGAGTTCATCTGTTGGGCAGATTGCAAGTGAGGAGTGTCTGATAGCCACTAACATGTTAGACTCTGTACTGGAGAGCCTTGACCAGTTGCCTGACATGAGCGCTGCCGATGAGATCACAAGGACAGAATCCCATACCTCTATCGCAATGGACGAGACAGGTTCACGGTCAATGCTTGTGAGCCAACAAGAAATAAACATATCTGACACCAATATCATAGTGAAAACTATAATGGACACATTGAAGACGGACGACCCAGAGATGACTTCAGCAGAAGAACATCTGGATAGGCTCCTGTCAGTTGAAGCCCTTCAAGGTGC
The DNA here is from genome assembly GCF_964263955.1 of Coregonus lavaretus. Lineage (NCBI taxonomy): Eukaryota > Metazoa > Chordata > Actinopteri > Salmoniformes > Salmonidae > Coregonus > Coregonus lavaretus. The sequence goes on along the minus strand of NW_028161624.1, from coordinate 413,548 downwards.
ATCTGGCAACCTGATCGCAAAGGTCCATGGTCTCATTCAGGAGATAACCATAAACCGTCAGCTTCAATCCATGGTTGGCCACAGAAGCCTCTCTCAACCAGCGCTGCCTAAACCAGCCCTGAGGAAGCTGTCAAAGGACGATGCCTCAGAGCTCATTTACAACTTTGCCCAGACTTCTGTTAGGAGACTCCTGGGGCAGTGTATGGGAAGGCCTTTGCCACCATCAGCTGAAATGGTTTTGGATCAGGTCATCAAGTTGATGACAGACGTGGTGATGGACAGCCTGACTTATGTGTCCAAGTCTACAATGGAGGATGGTAAGTGAAAGTACCTCTTTTCATCTGCATAGGACTTAATTGTAACATGATGCTCAATACATTGCGTTTTATGATGTAAAATTCACTGGTTGTGTCCAAAATGGCACCTTCTTCCATATTTAGTGCACTACTTTTGACCAGACCCTATGGGTCCTGGTCAAAAGTAGTGCACTATAAAGTGAAGAGAATGCCATTTGGGATGCAGTGACTGACTTCAATGGCTGCGTCCTCTTCTCCCAGTTATTGTACACAGGTCGGTCACACTAGCGTGCTCTTCTCACTCAGACACCAGCAATGCCACAAGTGACATCACTCATGGTGTTGTAGCTGACCTTAATGCTACTGAGGAATTCCCTGCCAGGAGCCTTAGCCCGGCTGATGTAAAGGCTGACGGCATGGCCCGCCTTCCCTCTGCCAGAGGGGAAGAGACTAAGAAGAACAGGAAGTGGCGTTTCCTACCGAAAATGCATAAGTTTCCAAAGATCATGATTAAGGTAGGGTGCTCTGTGTTTTGAGATTACATCTGTAAGGCAGGGCTGAATTTTACCCTACAGATTCACTACACCCCTATTGTCTCTCAGCATTAGAACAAAACTGTTGTCATTGTCTTTAGGAGGTTGAGTGAGGACGCTGTAATGCAATCCTAATACACATGGGAGAGAGTCAATGGCTATGTCCCAAATGGCACCCTATTCCCTATATAGTGCACTACTTTTTACCAGCGCTCTATGGGCCCTTTTCAAAAGTAGTGCCTTACGTAGCGAATAGGGTGCATTTTGGGATGCACACTCTGTATTTTACACAGGCTCAGTTGTCCTGATGTGTTTTGTCAACAGCTGTTCAAGACAAAAGGGGAACCGAAGAGCCACCCTAAACAGGATGCACTGCCTACCAAACGTCTCAGAGAGACTCATATTTCACAGGGTAAGTGATAAGCATCGATAATGTCATATTGATGTATCACCCTATGACAAGCTTGTTAAAACAGTGACAACAGATACAGGCAGACCGACGGACAGACAGGCAGACGGACAGGCAGGCAGACAGACAGACAGACAGGCAGGCAGGCAGACGGACAGACAGACAGACAGACAGACAGACAGACAGACAGACAGACAGACAGACAGACAGACAGACAGACAGACAGACAGACAGACAGACAGACAGACAGACAGACAGACAGACAGACAGACAGGCAGACGGGCAGACGGACAGGCAGGCAGACGGACAGGCAGGCAGACAGACAGACAGGCAGACAGGCAGACAGACGGACAGGCAGACGGACGGGCAGGCAGACAGACAGACAGGCAGGCAGGCAGACGGACAGGCAGGCAGACGGACAGGCAGGCAGACGGACAGACACAAACACACACATTCATTTTCTGATTATGAAATGTTCTTATGACAGATGCTGAGTGTGAGGTTCCAGAGGTTCCATCCACTTCCCCTCCCAAGGAGGACCTGACAACCACACCGGCCCCTGCTCCCCAGGAGTCCCAGTCCCGTAAACGCCCACTCATAGTCAGGGTGTTACACGCTCTCTCCAGAGCCATCTCCAAACCATTCAGAGGAGCTTCTGGGAAGAAGAATTAGCCAAATGCCTGATTTTATTAATATTATATTTTAATCAGAGCCTTTATTTAATAAAACATTACTGCATTGATTTCTGTCTATAGTAGTCTTCATGTATGTGCAAGATAACGGTAAAGTACTTCAAATCACATAGTCAAAAGTATTCATAGTGAAGTACCGTTTATGATTATTGATTGTGGAAATACACATAATACAGAAAAGTTGTTGTCACATACAAAGACAGACATAAAGGAGAACTCCGTAGACCAGTCACATTCTCAAGCCATAACTAAATCCATGAATGGATCTCCTATAAGATGACAGGAGAACATTTGTAACACTTTCTATGAATCCAGGCTCTGTCGCAGCCGGCCGCGACCGGGAGACTCATGGGCGGCGCACAATTGGCCCAGCATCGTCCAGGGTAGGGGAGGGAATGGCCGGCAGGGATGTAGCTCAGTTGATAGAGCATGGCGTTTGCAACGCCAGGGGAGTGGGTTCGTTTCCCACGGGGGGCCAGTAAAAAAAAATATATACATATATATATTTATTCACTAACTGTAAGTCGCTCTGGATAAGAGCGTCTGCTAAATGACAAAAAAAAAAAAAAAAAAAAAAAAAAAAAGCCTATATCTATAATGCATACACTCAAGTCATTTACATTTTACATTTTAGTCATTTAGCAGAAGCTCTTATCCAGAGCGACTTACAGTTAGTGAGTGCATAATTTTTATTTTTTTTCATACTGTCATACACTCATAATGACTTAATTGAGTTAAGTGTTAAGTTAAGTGCAGTTATAAACACATAATGAGGGCTTATTATGTATTTCTTGCAATAAAAAAAGAAAAATGCTACTAGTTTATTAAATATTCATGACTGCTATTGCACGGCTCATGTCCACACTTCTGTACAATAGGGGGCAGTAATGCACCATAACGTTGGATGCCAACTGTCTATAAACCCCACTGAAGAAGAAAAAGCTACTCATGTAATGCATGCTGGAAAGCAGACAAAAACTAATGATTTGCAAGAGATCTAAACACGATTTATAAGCTACTGAACAACAAGTCCAAGAAAGCATTGCTAACCGCGTTTGCACTTTGAACAGATTTCTCGACAATAATAATGGAAGATGTGACTGGGGCTCAGCTCATTGCAGAGGCACTAAAAGCTCAGGTGAAGTGTGTGCAATTTATATAAAACAGTGTTATACTGTGTAACCGTGTTGCTAAGAATATATTAGTCGCTGATCATGTCCTTGGCAGTGAGAATGTAGCACTACGAGTTGTGAAAGTGTGCCATAGGTCATTGCACTGGTATAGCTAACTATTCATATTGTTGTAGAAAAACATTTAGATGTTTATGTGGAATAGCATATGTTAACATAGTGAGTTTTTGTCCTGGGTCCGCCTGGGTCCTGCAGTCGGTGAAAAGCAATTGCACTGCCTGCATCTCAGAACTGCGGCTGCCTTGATCTCATGAGGTTATCGTTGCCCGCGTGTGCATGACGTCAGAGAAAGTCGGGATCAAGTCGGACACAAATCTAACCAGCATGCATTGGGCGGTGATCGCTGGTAATCGATTCTGCGCAGACCTGGCTCATCTCAAATGGGCCTCTTGTCTATGATCTGTCGGCATGGTTATACTGGCCTGTGGCCTTCTTGGAGGCCTTGATGATATCGGAGGGGGGCTCCCATTTGAAGCAGGGCTCCAGATTGGCCATCTTTATGGTCATTATTGAGGACAGGGTGCCATCCAATGCTAGGCTGTTTCTTCTCTTGGTTTTGTTCAGTCCCACAACTGAAAACATCCTCTCAGCATCTGCGTTTGCATGGGGCAACACCAGGACAAGCTTGGCGACGGCAGCAAGCCTCTCGAATTCTTTGGCTCCTGTCACCTATGGAAAATGCACCAAAACACAATGGAAAAACATACCTTGATTTTTTATTGATTAATACTGTGAATATACTGTAGGTTGATCCATTAACAAAGTTCAGATAAAAACATGCATAATTTGAAACATGCATGACACATATATGCATGCAACAATTTTAAGCAACAGATGTAGCCAAGCCACACCTGCCAAAAGAAAAGACAAAAAAGGAAAAAAAAATGACATTATGCTTCCGGGTTGCCATTTCAGCCCAGAAGCTTTCCATTTCAGTCCTGCAGGGATATCATTGGCATGGTCTGATAATTTAGAAACTCCTCACCCAGAAGGTCATGCTCCTCTGGCCAATGGTATGGGAGGAGATGGGGAAACCTATTTATGAAAGTAGAGTTACAAGTTGTTACGTTTTAGGTATATAGTCATCAACCAGCAGCAGTTCATACACATCTTTGAGGAGAAGCCACATAAGAATATCTCATGTGCAGTTTAGGAGTGAACACACCTCATCATAAAACACAGGGTATTTTAGCTAAGATGAAAGACAATAATTAGAGAAAAAAAACGAACCTTTCAACAAAGTACAGGACATCTTCGATGTCACTTTCAGCCCTCTGCCGTACATCTACAAATTGTGCGTGCTTGATCAGTGGCTCTTCCAGTGGCAGCTTCTTAAGTGCATAGTCCACAGCACTTGTCAGGAAACACAACACAGCTTCATGGAATGAATCCACCTGCTGTGGTGTGATGTCACCCTCGTCGAGTAATCTGTTAATTTTAGCCCTGGTTGTGAACCCAATACAGCATATCGGTATAATGTACAAGGCTAAATATCACATATCACAGTGTTTGATCATAATAATAGTCAAATACTAACCTGGTAAATGGTTAGCCTTTTCTTCAAAGGCAATTTCACAAGGCTCCTCATGGCACTGCAGAGCTGCTGGAACCATAAACTTGGAACATAGCTTGCGTACGAATTTCACCATCTATAACAGACATTTACAAAAATAGTAGGTGAAACCTGTTTTAGAGGACCCCTGCAGATATCAGCAAGAAACACAGAATGGAAAAAAACTGCAAAATCCAATCCCACCTCATCATGTAACAAAAATTTTGATGACTGCTCTCTCTGAAGCAGCAAGTTGAAAGAAGTGAAAGTTGGTACGGTGGCTTGGAAGAACAGCAGGTACACTTCTGTCATGGGGACAGTGAATGTCTGCACAAGTCTCTTGAACCTGGCCTGATTTTCATCTTGAATCAATCAATAAATAACACAAAACAAGAGGTTGTCATTGATACAAGTATGTGACTAACAATCCATGTAGTTGCTGCATAATGAAATTGAAAATTGATGACCATACTAGCAGATTTGTAGTAGCTGGCCAGAGGTTCATACAGCCTCAGGATCCTGGTCACACAACGTTCAAGGCTTAGCCAACGAACCGAGATATGCAGGAGGACCTCCATGTACTCCGCTTCATGGAGCTCACAAAACTCTGTTTTAGACATTAAATCCATATCATATATTTTCTACAGCTCAGCATTTCAGTATTACACTTAATAGTATCAAACATGCATACCTGACAGGTATCCTTTCCGATTTGAGCTACCCTTGAACCAGTAACCGATGTCCACTACCATATCCTCAAAATCAAAACCGGACACCTGCAATGCATAAATCAATCGTAACGCATTCAGTCAATGCACGTAATTAGGATACAAATAAAAAGTTACATGTAAAGATAAATCAGGCCTTAACTCACTTTAAAACATCTTTAAAAAATCCCACTCCTGCAGCTTTGGCGGTGTTATGTGCCACATGACAAGGACAACCATGAATATAGGTGTTGGAATGCTTCTGGAGCACCCTAGAGGCAATGGGATTACGTGGTCCAATGTTCACAGCTGCATTGTAAACTGAGAGACCAATGCAGTTCTCCCAAGGGATGCCATGCTCCTCTATGGTGGAGTTAATTTTGGTGAAGATCTCACTTGCTGGCCCACATCTCCTCCCACTTGTTGTGCACATATTTAAGAACTGGTGGACAACTTTGCTGCCCATGAAGACCCGGACAGTAAGCGGGTTCATCTTTTCCACTCCTATAATGACAAGTTAGAATCATACAGATGTTCATGTTATTAGATGTTTAAAAATACACAAAGCACATGTTTTGCAGATGAGAAAAATCTCAAATAGTTTGTGAAATACCAGTGTCATTCGACCCATCCGTAACAAGGGTATACGGGGCTTTTTTCATCTCCTTCACAAGCTCCTGTGTGAAATATGGTGCGAGTGCTTCATTGGTAATGCAGGATGACTTAGTCCTGGCACACCTGTACTCCTGCGCTGTCTTCGAATCTCCGAAACATTATTTTAGGAGAGGCCCCAGGTGGTCCGCAAAGGCTAGGGGGACGTTGTGAACTACCAACCCAGCTGTCATTTTGACCTCAGCCCTTCTTGTCTGTAAGAAATTAAAAATTATTAATCCTCCCAAAAGACCATAGTTTATTTAAAATAGACGCCTGCGATAATAGGGCACAGGTAAAAAACACATTCAGCAACTAAGATCTCAAATTAAGAAAACTGGACTGTACTACACTGAAATACAAACCACAAATTAGTCAAAACTATCAACCATGACTTTACCGTGATCAACTAGAACACAAAACTCTTGATTGAACCTTGACAGAATCATTACACATATCATACCTTAACCTCTTGTGCAGACATACCCCCAACAGATGGAACGGCCATTGCATATTGGGATATTGTGGCTGTGGACAGGAGAGCTCGTTGCTTATCTTGGTGGCCTTTTGCTTTTTATATGGCGCACTACATCTGTCACACCCTGGTGGCAACATGAGTTTTCAATACGGCAGACTGCACACCAGTAGTGCGTGTTGAGGCTCCCTCTGGTAATAAATGGCCATGAAGAGGTCCACTCATTTTTGAAAATGGATCTATATGTTGCTGCTCCAGCCAGAGCACGACTCTTCTGGCCCTGCTGTTGGATTGGGGGGGTCTCTTCTTTCTGTCCCTCTGTGTCTTCTTCCATCTGCCCTGTTGGTTGTTCTATTTGTCCTGTCTGTTGCTCCTCTGCATGTGCGTCAATCTGTCCTGTCTGTTGCTCCTCTGCTTGTTTGTCAGTCTGTCCTGTCTCCTGCTCTCTCTGTCCTTTGTGTTGCTCCTCTGTCTGTTGTCCTGTCGTTTCTATCAATCGTTCTGGCTGTTCTGTCAGTGTGTTTGTCTGTCTTTTCTCACTTGGCTGGTTCTTTAAATAAAATAAAAGGTTTCGCTTTTGTCCTGGCAAAGGTCTCTTACGGGACATCTTTGAAACCTTAAACAATTAAAATGGTCATGTTGGTTTAATAACTCTACTCTCAGTTACAAAAACATACCTACTTCTATTGCACACATTTCCTGTATTTATGTTAAATTCTTTGGAATACATCTTACCTGTTCGAAATCAGCTGAGTTTACATTCACCACACTAAATCATGTTCACACGCACAAACAAATAATTTATTTCAAGATTTAAAGTTTAAGAGAGTGAGTATTCAATTGGACGACATTTCATTGTTACATACCTAGTCTCAGCTCAGCTTCTTATCAGACTTCTTCAGGGCGGCAGGTAGCTTAGTGGGTAAGAGCGTTGTGCCAGTAACCGAAAGGTTGCTGGTTCTAATCCCCGAGCCGACTAGGTGAAAAATCTGTCGATGTGCCCTTGAGCAAGGCACTTAACCCTAATTGCTCCTGTAAGTCGCTCTGGATAAGAGCGTCTGCTAAATGACAAAAAAAAAAAAAAGGTAGTGACCTGCTCATCTTATGTTGACTTTCACGGCAATGGTATCTCTTCTTCTGTCGCTAACTTCGGGGTGCAGCACATATGGTTCATTGGCGCTCATCAGCGCCATCTACCGTCGGGGAGTTTGAAAAAAGGAACGAACGAGTCTCTGCCGATTTTTTTTGCTTGAGAAATTGGATGTGTGGCGTGAGTGCGTGTGAAAACAGGCAAAAACGTGTGTCACACGGCGAAAGCGTGAGAGTTGGCAGCTCTGTGTTAACACCCTTGTTGATGCATGCCAATGTGTGTGTCAATGCAAAGAAAATCTAAACTACATTGTAACAATTCATATACAATTCAGAATGAAAATGTATGCACTCACTAACTGTAAGTCGCTCTGGATAAGAGCGTCTGCTAAATGACTAAAAATGTTTTAAAAAATGTAAATATACTGTATCTACATGTATCTCTCTACAGAATGTAGAATATATGTTTGGAATAGTTGGTGTTCCAGTCATTGAAGTAGCTATGGCAGCTCAAGCCTCAGGAATCAAGTATGTGGGAATGCGCAATGAACAAGCCCTAAGCCACCTTTTTATTACTAAACCAGCTCTCCCCAAATCATGTGATATTAACTACCCTTACATAGACTACAGGAGCGTGTAGTGTGTGAGGGTCAGTTTCATAGCTTTTTTGCATTGCTAATTATGTCTGCCTGTCTGTCTGACCCTTTGTGTGTCTGTCTGCCTGTCTTCCTGTCTTTCCCTCTGTCTGTCTGTTCCTCTCCAGTCCAGGTGCATGTCTGGTTGTGTCTGGACCGGGACTCATCCATTCACTTGGTGCAATGGCCAATGCTAACATGAACTGCTGGTATGCTAGAACTCCACAAACAGAAGACCCTACTACTCATGTTCAGTGGCCTTTCAAAAGAAGGGATGCTATCCGCACACTGCAAAAAATGATCTGAGGACTCCAAACTATCTCAGCTTGTCAGTTGATGTCATTGTGTGATACCTCTCTCTCTGTAGGCCTGTGATTGTTATTGGAGGCTCCTCTGATAAAAACCAAGAGACCACTGGGGCGTTTCAAGAGTTTCCACAGGTACCGATTCAACCATGACATTTATGACTATTGAACATTAGGGGATGGTATCCCGGGACACAGATTAAGCCTAGTCATGACCTAAAAAGCAAACTCAATAGAGAATCTCTGTCTGGGAAACTGGCCCTAGCAGTTTAATTGCTGAAAGAGGAAATCATTTGTTATTTGTGGTCCTCTTTCTCTGTCAGGTGGAGGCATGCAGATTGTACAGTAAGTTCTCTGCTAGGTCTAGCAGTCTGGATATGATCTCCTCAGTGGTAGAGAAGGTATACAGTCTACTCTGACTCCCTCTGTGTAGTCCTCTTCATATCATTTGGTATCACCTGCAATTGTCTGTTTTCTGACCTCTAATTTTCCAGCTTAGCAAGGTACCTTAACTGCTTCATAAGAGCACAGCACAGCCTTAATTGATCTGAATGGAAGGGTGTTTGGTCTGTCTAAGGCAGCACGCACTAGCATGTATGGACGTCCAGGTGCTGTATACGTAGACATATCTGGGGACATGGTCAATGCTAAATTGGACAGGAGCAGAGCCAGGTTAGTGGCCATCACTGTCTTTCATCCATTTAAAATGTATACTAATGCGTTACTGTTGAATATGTATACCTCTGAATTCACATCACCGTAGTCATTTTTATTTTATTTTGTTATACCTTTTAACGTCTGAAGTGAACCAGAAATTAAATTACTTAGAAAATATAGCACTATATCAAAATATTCTCATCAGAGAATAGCAATAAGCCTCGATAGACCTTCATGATGTATTTACATATGCAATACAGTTGCTAGGTAACATGTTTAATGTTTGACCTATTATTTATTATTTCCTTTGTCAGAGAGGTGCCCTGTAGTCCACCTCCTCCTGTGAGTATGGCTGACCATATGGCGATCACAGAAGCACTGGCGGTCCTGAAAGGAGCCAAACGGCCTTTACTCATCATTGGCAAATGTAGGCATTGCTTTTTTAATAGCCAGATAATCTGGGGGAAACAGAACTAAAATGTTGCATAATTGCGTCAGATACTTGGTTAAGGTCTGGGGAGATGTTAAGAGAAAGATACTAACGCCACTTGCGAAGTTTCCACCCCCCTAAACGGAAACTCTCTGCAAGTTTCAGGCAAGTTTATGGGCCAAATGTCCCCTCCCCTTCTGAAATTGAAAAGATGCGAGTACCTGCGAAATCGTGATTTGTCCAAATGATTAGTGGTGAAAAATCAGCGTACCGGAACAAAGTTGTCACATCCCAGTCTGTTGACAGACGCTACTTCCAGTTATGTTACGTGCGTCTGTCCAGGAGAGATCAATAGCCAGGTGAGACGCACTGTAACACATATAGCACTGTACCACAGCCGGGGCGGCAAGTAGCTTAGTGGTTAAGAGCGTTGTGCCGGTAACCGAAAGGTCGCTGGTTCTAATCCCCGAGCCGACTAGGTGAAAAATCTGTTGATGTGCCCTTGAGTAAGGCACTTAACCCTAATTGCTCATGTAAGTCGCTCTGGATAAGAGCGTCAGCTAAATTACTAAAATGTAAATGTACCACGGTTCAGTCGAAAATAGGGCCACGTTCAGTAGACAAATGTTGTTGACATGATTTCTCATTCTACCTGTCCGAGAGGCACGTTCGTTCTACATGCTATATTTCTATCTGAACGTTGCACAACGTTTTGCTCAGCTGAATGCATCCCAGTTGTGAAGGCCAGTCTGTTGAAATCCGTGTGGCAGTGCCCTCTGTCTGTGTCCCTCTGCAGGTGCAGCCCATGGAAGAGCAGAGGGGGCTCTGAAGGAGCTGGTGGAGGGGTGTGACCTGCCCTTCCTGCCCACCCCCATGGGTAAAGGGGTGCTGCCTGACGATCACCCCAACTGTGTTGCTGCTGCCCGCTCCAGGTCAGCCTCTCCTTCTCTCAGCTGGCATCATATTCATGTACAGACCATTGACTGTATAAGTAGGACCAATAATTTCCCTGACCATTTGAACGGACCACGAAACTCCTGAAATCCCTATCTATAACTAGTCTCTCCTGGCCAGGTCATGTCAATGTAAACTGGTGTCAATCAAACAACTACACTACTCCTATAACTAGCCTCTTTTCATTACATTTTGTTTTGTCCCTGCTCTCCTCCTCCTCTCTTCCTATCCTCCTCCTCCTCTCTTCCTATCCTCCTCCTCCTCTCTTCCTCCTCCTCCTCCTCTTCCTATCCTCCTGGTTCTATGGTCTTGGTGGGGACTGCAGAGCTCTGCTCCAGTCTGATGTTGTGGTCCTACTTGGTGCCAGACTCAACTGGATCCTGCACTTTGGCCTTCCCCCCAGGTTTGACACCCAAGTAAAGGTCATCCAGCTAGGTCAAAGGTCACCAGTAGGGTTTCTTTTTTTTCCTTCTTTTTTTCGGATTTTCTTCTTATTCCGTTCTGATTTCTGGAATCTTCCAACAGGGATTTCTGGGAATTTTGGGAAAGTAACTGTAATTTTGCAACCCTAGTCACAGGTCATTTCATAGTGAACTACATTTCATTGTAACCAGGTATAAAGGTATTTGACTCAGTCTATTGGATTTAGTCTATCAATTATATAGCTTCTCTATAAGTCTTTGTGGTCTCTCCAAATAATGTCATGGCTGTCTTAGTGCTGTACAGTACATCTATATTTAAGCAATAAGGCCCGAGGGGGTGTGGTATATGGCCAATATACCACGTCTAGGGGCTGTTCTTAAGCACGATGCAACGCGGAGTGCCTCGATACAGCCCTTAGCCGTGGTATATTGGCCCTATACCACAAACCCCAGAGGTGCCTTATTGCTATTATAAACTGGTTACCAACGTAATTCGAACAGTCAAAATACATTTCAAATCAAATCAAATCAAATTTTATTGGCCACATGCGCGGAAATACAACAGGTGCAGACATTACAGTGAAATGCTTACTTACAGCCCTTAACCAACAGTGCATTTATTTTTAACAAAAAAGTAAAAATAAAACAACAACAAAAAAAGTGTTGAGAAAAAAAGAGCAGAAGTAAAATAAAATAACAGTAGGGAGGCTATATATACAGGGGGGTACCGGTGCAGAGTCAATGTGCGGGGGCACCGGCTAGTTGAGGTAGTTGAAGTAATATGTACATGTGGGTAGAGTTAAAGTGACTATGCATAAATAATTAACAGAGTAGCAGCAGCGTAAAAGGATGGGGTGGGGGGGCAGTGCAAATAGTCCGGGTAGCCATGATTAGCTGTTCAGGAGTCTTAAGGCTTGGGGGTAGAAGCTGTTGAGAAGTCTTTTGGACCTAGACTTGGCACTCCGGTACCGCTTGCCGTGCGGTAGCAGAGAGAACAGTCTATGACTAGGGTGGCTGGAGTCTTTGACAATTTTGAGAGCCTTCCTCTGACACCGCCTGGTATAGAGGTCCTGGATGGCAGGAAACTTGGCCCCAGTGATGTACTGGGCCGTACGCACTACCCTCTGTAGTGCCTTGCGGTCGGAGGCCAAGCAGTTGCCATACCAGGCGGTGATGCAACCAGTCAGGATGCTCTCGATGGTGCAGCTGTATAATTTTTTGAGGATCTGAGGACCCATGCCAAATCTTTTCAATCTCCTGAGGGGGAATAGGCTTTGTCGTGCCCTCTTCACGACTGTCTTGGTGTGTTTGGACCATGATAGTTCGTTGGTGATGTGGACACCAAGGAACTTGAAGCTCTCAACCTGTTCCACTACAGCCCCGTCGATGAGAATGGGGGCGTGCTCAGTCCTCTTTTTTTTCCCTGTAGTCCACAATCATCTCCTTTGTCTTGGTCACGTTGAGGGAGAGGTTGTTATCCTGGCACCACACGGCCAGGTCTCTGACCTCCTCCCTCAACGTGACCCATGTTATACGGTCAGATATACCACAGCTTTCAGCCAATCAGCATTCAGGGCTCGAGTCACCCGGTTTATAAAAGGGAACGTGTGTGTGTCAGCCTTAGCATTATGTGGTGCTGCCTGGTTATTTCTGTTGTGTTTAGCTTGAGGTTTGGCCACTCCTCCAGCTGCTGTTACATGTGTCACGCACGGCGCTCTTCCTGTCGTGTCGTTGCTGGTATGTTGTAGTAACGTTCCACATACGTTATTTATGTCAAGGTCAATGTCAAGGTTGATCTGTGTGCTGAGGAGATGGGGAACAACGTGCAACCTGCTGCTGCTCTCCTGGGGGACATCAATACTATTGTCAAGCAGGTAACACAACACAGTCCTGGGGGACTGGAGATCCTGGTTTGAATCCAGGCTCTGTCGTAGCCGGCCGCGACCGGGAGACCCATGGGGCGGCGCACAATTGGACCAGCGTCGCCTAGGGTAGTGGAGGGAATGGCCGGCTCAGTTCGTAGAGCATGGTGTTTGCAACGCCAGGGTTGTGGGTTCGATTCCCACGGGGGGTATGACATTTTTTTATAACGTATGCACTAACTGTAAGTCGCTCTGGATAAGAGCGTCTGCTAAATGAGGGCAATGTGGGGCATTCTTATTTTTCCTCCACTGATGATGATATCCAATCTGTTTATTCTTACTTTTGTGAGTCAGTACCCAAGAACAACACAGTCATTTTTCAGAACACAATGAGAATTACTCAGAATGACAGTTTGTTTTACACCACTGTGCTAGTACAGGATAAAGTTGAGCTGAAGGGGATGTTAGATAGTGGGTCCATGGCTACTACTCTGCGCGCAGATATTGTACCTCGGTTGAGGGAGGCAGGAGTGGTAGAGGGGAACTTTCTAGCTCCTTCAGACATCATCCTGGTGGGTTGTGGTGGGAACAAACTAGCCCAGTGGGCATGTGTGACTTAAAAATGCAACTTTATGGCTTCTGTTATGTAGTCCCAGTGCTTATTGTTGATGGGCAGGTTGATGAACTCATTGTGGGAACTAATGTGTTGAAGTCTCTGATTAGACAGTGAGTTTCTATGTGCTCACGCAGGTGCCCGAGAGCTGTGGCTGCACCAAGGGCTAAGCTATTGTGTGTTGTCTCTTCGTGTACAGGTATGTCATTTATTTTGTCAGAATTATGTTGTATATCATTTTACTTGTATTGTATAGTGTGTTGTTAGGCACTGAATGTGTGCATGCAGCACCTGTTCTCTTTTGCCTGACCTTCAACTAGCAAGGTGCCCGAGAGCTGTGGCTGCACCAAGAGCTAACATATTGTGTGTTGTCTCTTCGTGTGCAGGTCGAATAAAAATTATCCAACCATCAGAATTCCAGTTGTGGCAGTGTCCTAATTACGTGACCTGCCGACTGGTCAGCTCAAGCCGACCGCCGGAGCTGTGCATGTGGATGAGGTGCACGACCTGCGCATGTGAATTTGTTGATGGCTTACTGTAAGTGAATATATACTGTAAACAGTGAAAGTGAATGTAGCATATTCATTAGATACAGGTATTCGTGCTTATTTGTATGTTTTGGATGAATTTGTTTATTGCATTTATTTTTTTTGGTATTTGAATGCACTAAATTACATTGTATTTTAGTGCTCTGTTGAGCCATGGAAGATTCTCAAATCCATAAGACGTGTTATGCTGGGGATTTTAGTGTGGGTAGAGGGAGGGGTGTCCTTCCATTTACACCAATTGTACAGTCAGCTCCTGGGAGTAGAGCGTTTGCTAGTCCTGAGTTTGCAAGCACTGGGAGGGGTAGGCTGTTTGTTCCACCTGACCAGGGTATCCCACCTCTGTCTTTTGAAGTACCATCATCCACAGTACTCGGTGATAATGGGATGCCTCCGAGTCAGCTTAGTGACCTTATTAAGCAGATTGGTTCAGAGATAGGAGAATCTATCAGAGCGAGTTTACTGCAGCCTGGGGTTTCAAGTCTTTCTCCTGCCCGTCCCCCTCACCAACCCCAGCAGTTTCCCCTGCCTGAGCAGTGTGGGTCAACCTTTATTGATGCTCCCAAAAGACCATAGTTTATTTAAAATAGACGCCTGCGATAATAGGGCACAGGTAAAAAACACATTCAGCAACTAAGATCTCAAATTAAGAAAACTGGACTGTATTACACTGAAATACAAACCACAAATTAGTCAAAACTATCAACCATGACTTTACCGTGATCAACTAGAACACAAAACTCTTGATTGAACCTTGACAGAATCATTACACATATCATACCTTAACCTCTTGTGCAGACATACCCCCAACAGATGGAACGGCCATTGCATATTGGGATATTGTGGCTGTGGACAGGAGAGCTCGTTGCTTATCTTGGTGGCCTTTTGCTTTTTATATGGCGCACTACATCTGTCACACCCTGGTGGCAACATGAGTTTTCAATACGGCAGACTGCACACCAGTAGTGCGTGTTGAGGCTCCCTCTGGTAATAAATGGCCATGAAGAGGTCCACTCATTTTTGAAAATGGATCTATATGTTGCTGCTCCAGCCAGAGCACGACTCTTCTGGCCCTGCTGTTGGATTGGGGGGGTCTCTTCTTTCTGTCCCTCTGTGTCTTCTTCCATCTGCCCTGTTGGTTGTTCTATTTGTCCTGTCTGTTGCTCCTCTGCATGTGCGTCAATCTGTCCTGTCTGTTGCTCCTCTGCTTGTTTGTCAGTCTGTCCTGTCTCCTGCTCTCTCTGTCCTTTGTGTTGCTCCTCTGTCTGTTGTCCTGTCGTTTCTATCAATCGTTCTGGCTGTTCTGTCAGTGTGTTTGTCTGTCTTTTCTCACTTGGCTGGTTCTTTAAATAAAATAAAAGGTTTCGCTTTTGTCCTGGCAAAGGTCTCTTACGGGACATCTTTGAAACCTTAAACAATTAAAATGGTCATGTTGGTTTAATAACTCTACTCTCAGTTACAAAAACATACCTACTTCTATTGCACACATTTCCTGTATTTATGTTAAATTCTTTGGAATACATCTTACCTGTTCGAAATCAGCTGAGTTTACATTCACCACACTAAATCATGTTCACACGCACAAACAAATAATTTATTTCAAGATTTAAAGTTTAAGAGAGTGAGTATTCAATTGGACGACATTTCATTGTTACATACCTAGTCTCAGCTCAGCTTCTTATCAGACTTCTTCAGGGCGGCAGGTAGCTTAGTGGGTAAGAGCGTTGTGCCAGTAACCGAAAGGTTGCTGGTTCTAATCCCCGAGCCGACTAGGTGAAAAATCTGTCGATGTGCCCTTGAGCAAGGCACTTAACCCTAATTGCTCCTGTAAGTCGCTCTGGATAAGAGCGTCTGCTAAATGACAAAAAAAAAAAAAAGGTAGTGACCTGCTCATCTTATGTTGACTTTCACGGCAATGGTATCTCTTCTTCTGTCGCTAACTTCGGGGTGCAGCACATATGGTTCATTGGCGCTCATCAGCGCCATCTACCGTCGGGGAGTTTGAAAAAAGGAACGAACGAGTCTCTGCCGATTTTTTTTGCTTGAGAAATTGGATGTGTGGCGTGAGTGCGTGTGAAAACAGGCAAAAACGTGTGTCACACGGCGAAAGCGTGAGAGTTGGCAGCTCTGTGTTAACACCCTTGTTGATGCATGCCAATGTGTGTGTCAATGCAAAGAAAATCTAAACTACATTGTAACAATTCATATACAATTCAGAATGAAAATGTATGCACTCACTAACTGTAAGTCGCTCTGGATAAGAGCGTCTGCTAAATGACTAAAAATGTTTTAAAAAATGTAAATATACTGTATCTACATGTATCTCTCTACAGAATGTAGAATATATGTTTGGAATAGTTGGTGTTCCAGTCATTGAAGTAGCTATGGCAGCTCAAGCCTCAGGAATCAAGTATGTGGGAATGCGCAATGAACAAGCCCTAAGCCACCTTTTTATTACTAAACCAGCTCTCCCCAAATCATGTGATATTAACTACCCTTACATAGACTACAGGAGCGTGTAGTGTGTGAGGGTCAGTTTCATAGCTTTTTTGCATTGCTAATTATGTCTGCCTGTCTGTCTGACCCTTTGTGTGTCTGTCTGCCTGTCTTCCTGTCTTTCCCTCTGTCTGTCTGTTCCTCTCCAGTCCAGGTGCATGTCTGGTTGTGTCTGGACCGGGACTCATCCATTCACTTGGTGCAATGGCCAATGCTAACATGAACTGCTGGTATGCTAGAACTCCACAAACAGAAGACCCTACTACTCATGTTCAGTGGCCTTTCAAAAGAAGGGATGCTATCCGCACACTGCAAAAAATGATCTGAGGACTCCAAACTATCTCAGCTTGTCAGTTGATGTCATTGTGTGATACCTCTCTCTCTGTAGGCCTGTGATTGTTATTGGAGGCTCCTCTGATAAAAACCAAGAGACCACTGGGGCGTTTCAAGAGTTTCCACAGGTACCGATTCAACCATGACATTTATGACTATTGAACATTAGGGGATGGTATCCCGGGACACAGATTAAGCCTAGTCATGACCTAAAAAGCAAACTCAATAGAGAATCTCTGTCTGGGAAACTGGCCCTAGCAGTTTAATTGCTGAAAGAGGAAATCATTTGTTATTTGTGGTCCTCTTTCTCTGTCAGGTGGAGGCATGCAGATTGTACAGTAAGTTCTCTGCTAGGTCTAGCAGTCTGGATATGATCTCCTCAGTGGTAGAGAAGGTATACAGTCTACTCTGACTCCCTCTGTGTAGTCCTCTTCATATCATTTGGTATCACCTGCAATTGTCTGTTTTCTGACCTCTAATTTTCCAGCTTAGCAAGGTACCTTAACTGCTTCATAAGAGCACAGCACAGCCTTAATTGATCTGAATGGAAGGGTGTTTGGTCTGTCTAAGGCAGCACGCACTAGCATGTATGGACGTCCAGGTGCTGTATACGTAGACATATCTGGGGACATGGTCAATGCTAAATTGGACAGGAGCAGAGCCAGGTTAGTGGCCATCACTGTCTTTCATCCATTTAAAATGTATACTAATGCGTTACTGTTGAATATGTATACCTCTGAATTCACATCACCGTAGTCATTTTTATTTTATTTTGTTATACCTTTTAACGTCTGAAGTGAACCAGA
Source organism: Coregonus lavaretus (assembly GCF_964263955.1). Classification (NCBI taxonomy): domain Eukaryota; kingdom Metazoa; phylum Chordata; class Actinopteri; order Salmoniformes; family Salmonidae; genus Coregonus; species Coregonus lavaretus. The sequence goes on along the minus strand of NW_028161624.1, from coordinate 395,896 downwards.
AATTAAATTACTTTGAAAATATAGCACTATATCAAAATATTCTCATCAGAGAATAGCAATAAGCCTCGATAGACCTTCATGATTTATTTACATATGCAATACAGTTGCTAGGTAACATGTTTAATGTTTGACCTATTATTTATTATTACCTTTGTCAGAGAGGTGCCCTGTAGTCCACCTCCTCCTGTGAGTATGGCTGACCATATGGCGATCACAGAAGCACTGGCGGTCCTGAAAGGAGCCAAACGGCCTTTACTCATCATTGGCAAAGGTAGGCATTGCTTTTTTAATAGCCATATAATCTGGGGGAAACAGAACTAAAATCTTGCATAATTGTGTCAGATACTTGGATAAGGTCTGGGGAGATGTTAAGAGAAAGATACTAACGCCACTTGCGAACTCTCCACCCCCCTAAACGGAAACTCTCTGCAAGTTTCAGGCAAGTTTATGGGCCAAATGTCCCCTCCCGTTCTGAAATTGAAAAGATGCGAGCACCTGCGAAATCGGGATTTGTCCAAATGATTAGTGGTGAAAAATCAGCGTACCGGAACAAAGTTGTCACATCCCATTCTGTTGACAGACGCTACTTCCAGTTATGTTACGTGCGTCTGTCCAGGAGAGATCAATAGCCAGGTGAGACGCACTGTAACACATATAGCACTGTACCACGGTTCAGTTGAAAACTGGGCCACGTTCAGTCGACAAATGTTGTTGACATGATTTCTCATTCTACCTGTCCGAGAGAGGCACGTTCGTTCTACATGCTATATTTCTATCTGAACGTTGCACAACGTTTTGCTCAGCTGAATGCATCCCAGTTGTGAAGGCCAGTCTGTTGAAATCCATGTGGCAGTGCCCTCTGTCTGTGTCCCTCTGCAGGTGCAGCCCATTGAAGAGCAGAGGGGGCTCTGAAGGAGCTGGTGGAGGGGTGTGACCTGCCCTTCCTGCCCACCCCCATGGGTAAAGGGGTGCTGCCTGACGATCACCCCAACTGTGTTGCTGCTGCCCGCTCCAGGTCAGCCTCTCCTTCTCTCAGCTGGCATCATATTCATGTACAGACCATTGACTGTATAAGTAGGACCAATAATTTCCCTGACCATTTGAATGGACCAGGAAAGTCCTGAAATCCCTATCTATAACTAGTCTCTCCTGGCCAGGTCATGTCAATGTAAACTGGTGTCAATCAAACAACTACACTACTCCTATAACTAGCCTCTTTTCATTACATTTTGTTTTGTCCCTGCTCTCCTCCTCCTCTCTTCCTATCCTCCTCCTCCTCTCTTCCTATCCTCCTCCTCCTCCTCTCTTCCTATCTTCCTCCTCCTCTCTTCCTCCTCCTCCTCCTCTCTTCCTATCCTCCTGGTTCTATGGTCTTGGTGGGGACTGCAGAGCTCTGCTCCAGTCTGATGTTGTGGTGCCTACTTGGTGCCAGACTCAACTGGATCCTGCACTTTGGCCTTCCCCCCAGGTTTGACCCCCAAGTAAAGGTCATCCAGCTAGGTCAAAGGTCACCAGTAGGGTTTCTTTTTTTTCCTTCTTTTTTTCGGATTCCAGATTTTCTGCTTATTCCGTTCTGATTTCTGGAATCTTCCAACAGGGATTTCTGGGAATTTTGGGAAAGTAACTGTAATTTTGCAACCCTAGTCACAGGTCATTTCATAGTGAACTACAGTTCATTGTAACCAGGTATAAAGGTATTTGACTCAGTCTATTGGATTTAGTCTATCAATTATATAGCTTCTCTATAAGTATTTGTAAGTCTTTGTGGTCTCTTCAAATAATGTCATGGCTGTCTTAGTTCTGTACAGTACATCTATATTTAAGCAATAAGGCCCGAGGGGGTGTGGTATATGGCCAATATACCACGTCTAGGGGCTGTTCTTAAGCACGATGTAACGCGGAGTGCCTCGATACAGCCCTTAGCCGTGGTATATTGGCCATATACCACAAACCCCAGAGGTGCCTTATTGCTATTATAAACTGGTTACCAACGTAATTCGAACAGTCAAAATACATTTCAAATCAAATCAAATCAAATTTTATTGGCCACATGCGCCGAAATACAACAGGTGCAGACATTACAGTGAAATGCTTACTTACAGCCCTTAACCAACAGTGCATTTATTTTTAACAAAAAAGTTAAAATAAAACAACAACAAAAAAAGTGTTGAGAAAAAAAGAGCAGAAGTAAAATAAAATAACAGTAGGGAGGCTATATATACAGGGGGGTACCGGTGCAGAGTCAATGTGCGGGGGCACCGGCTAGTTGAGGTAGTTGAAGTAATATGTACATGTGGGTAGAGTTAAAGTGACTATGCATAAATAATTAACCGAGTAGCAGCAGCGTAAAAGGATGGGGTGGGGGGGCAGTGCAAATAGTCCGGGTAGCCATGATTAGCTGTTCAGCAGTCTTAAGGCTTGGGGGTAGAAGCTGTTGAGAAGTCTTTTGGACCTAGACTTGGCACTCCGGTACCGCTTGCCGTGCAGTAGCAGAGAGAACAGTCTATGACTAGGGTGGCTGGAGTCTTTGACAATTTTGAGGGCCTTCCTCTGACACCGCCTGGTATAGAGGTCCTGGATGGCAGGAAACTTGGCCCCAGTGATGTACTGGGCCGTACGCACTACCCTCTGTAGTGCCTTGCGGTCGGAGGCCAAGCAGTTGCCATACCAGGTGGTGATGCAACCAGTCAGGATGCTCTCGATGGTGCAGCTGTATAATTTTTTGAGGATCTGAGGACCCATGCCAAATCTTTTCAATCTCCTGAGGGGGAATAGGCTTTGTCGTGCCCTCTTCACGACTGTCTTGGTGTGTTTGGACCATGATAGTTCGTTGGTGATGTGGACACCAAGGAACTTGAAGCTCTCAACCTGTTCCACTACAGCCCCGTCGATGAGAATGGGGGCGTGCTCAGTCCTCTTTTTTTTTTCCTGTAGTCCACAATCATCTCCTTTGTCTTGGTCACGTTGAGGGAGAGGTTGTTATCTGTAGCTCAACTGTAGTTCTCTGTAGCTCAACTGGTAGAGCACGGCGCTTGAAACGCCAAGGTAGTGGGTTCGAGCCCCGGGACCACCCATACACAAAAATGTATGCACGCATGACTGTAAGTCGCTTTGGATAAAAGCGTCTGCTAAATGGCATATTATTATTATCCTGGCACCACACGGCCAGGTCTCTGACCTCCTCCCTCAACGTGACCCATGTTATACGGTCAGATATACCACGGCTTTCAGCCAATCAGCATTCAGGGCTCGAGTCACCCGGTTTATAAAAGGGAACGTGTGTGTGTCAGCCTTAGCATTATGTGGTGGTGCCTGGTTATTTCTGTTGTGTTTAGCTTGAGGTTTGGCCACTCCTCCAGCTGCTGTTACATGTGTCACGCACGGCGCTCTTCCTGTCGTGTCGTTGCTGGTATGTTGTAGTAACGTTCCACATACGTTATTTATGTCAAGGTCAATGTCAAGGTTGATCTGTGTGCTGAGGAGATGGGGAACAACGTGCAACCTGCTGCTGCTCTCCTGGGGGACATCAATACTATTGTCAAGCAGGTAACACAACACAGTCCTGGGGGACATCAATACTATTGTCAAGCAGGTAACACAACTCAGTCCTGGGGGACATCAATACTATTGTCAAGCAGGTAACACAACTCAGTCCTGGGGGACATCAATACTATTGTCAAGCAGGTAACACAATTCAGTCCTGGGGGACATCAATACTATTGTCAAGCAGGTAATACAACTCAGTCCTGGGGGACATCAATACTATTGTCAAGCAGGTAACACAACTCAGTCCTGGGGGACATCAATGCTATTGTCAAGCAGGTAACACAACACAGTCCTGGGGACATCAATACTATTGTCAAGCCTGTAACACAACTCAGTCCTGGGGGACATCAATACTATTGTCAAGCAGGTAACACAACTCAGTCCTGGGGGAAATCAGTGCTATTGTCAAGCAGATAACACAACACAGGCATCTAATATCTGCCCTATATCTGCATATTCTTTTTTTAAGAAACAAGCATTGATTGTCCTGCAGCACAGCAATGTGAGTTATTATATGGATTATAATTAATGGACATTTATGTAAGGGTTGATAGGGAAAATGATGTCTGACATTTCTAAGAGTACAAACTTCAGAAGCCTTTTTAAACCTCAAATACACTACACGTTTTAAATGTCCTGCATTGCAGGAAAGTTCTCCTGCAACAAGGTGATCAAATTAAGATCCTACATCTGTACTTTATTCAGTTTGTTTAGTTTCTACTCCTCATCTTTACGTTCAGCTCCTGGAGTACGTTCACAAAGATGGCAGGAGGTATCCAGCTGATACAGAATGGTGGACCACGTTGAAAGAGAAGATGGTTGCTATGACAAAGGTGACAAAGGTGTGTTGGTGTGTCCGTCTGTGACCTGTGATCTGTGACCTAAGCAAGTTAGATTCTGCCTTTGTGTCTGTATTACTGACTCTTTGTTATCTGTGAAATAACTTGACTTAAATCCAACAGGTAGAATACATTATGGTACAGATGTAGTATTGCACTTAAATCCAACAGGTAGAATACATTATGGTACAGATGTAGTATTGCTCTTAAATCCAACAGGTAGAAGACATTATGGTACAGATGTAGTATTGTTCTTAAATCCAACAGGTAGAAGACATTATGGTACAGATGTATTCTGAGTCTTGTCATAGGCATGTATGATCCCGTCCGGTCAGGTCCAACAACTTTGCTGTTTGGGTACCTACCACCCCTGATTTGATTGTGTTTCTCTCTCCAGGCGTTAGCTCTACAGTCGACAACACCCATGAACTACTACCAAGTGTTCCACCACATCTCCCAGCTGCTGCCCCACGACTGTGTCATCGTGAGTGAGGGGGCCAACACCATGGACATCGGGCGCACCATGTTGAACAACTACCTTCCTCGACACAGGCAAGGCATGCCGCCTCACACAGAGATCAAAGGTCAAATCCGCCAAGTATCCTGTGCCTTTGCCCTGAAGACAAGTAGGAATGAGTTGGGATCTGTTGATAGTTCTCCCTGAGAAGACTTCTCAATGGAGTGCTGCCTGACAGGCTGACTGGATGACTTCTCAATGTAGTGCTGCCTGACAGGCTGACTGGATGACTTCTCAATGTAGTGCTGCCTGACAGGCTGACTGGATGACTTCTCAATATAGTGCTGCCTGAGAGGCTGACTAAATTACTTCTCAATGTAGTGCTGCCTGAGAGGCTGACTAAATTACTTCTCAATGTAGTGCTGCCTGACAGGCTGACTGGATAACTTCTCAATGTAGTGCTGCCTGAGAGGCTGACTGGATAACTTCTCAATGTAGTGCTGCCTGAGAGGCTGACTAAATTACTTCTCAATGTAGTGCTGCCTGACAGGCTGACTGGATTACTTCTCAATGTAGTGCTGCCTGACAGGCTGACTAAATTACTTCTCAATGTAGTGCTGCCTGACAGGCTGACTGGATTACTTCTCAATGTAGTGCTGCCTGAGAGGCTGACTAAATTACTTCTCAATGTAGTGCTGCCTGACAGGCTGACTGGATTACTTCTCAATGTAGTGCTGCCTGAGAGGCTGACTAAATTACTTCTCAATGTAGTGCTGCCTGACAGGCTGACTGGAGGACTTCTCAATGTAGTGCTGACTGACAGGCTGACTAGATGGACTCTTTTATTATCTTACCCCCCCAGATGTTGTTCATTGCTTCCTACTTAACACATACACACACACACACACCAACTATGGTACCTTTACACACACTGAACTCTTATTAACGCAGCCTGGTGTCTGTGTGTGTGTGTGTGTGTGTGTGTGTGTGTGTGTGTGTGCAGGTTGGATGCTGGTACCTTCGGGACGATGGGGGTGGGTCTGGGCTTTGCCATCGCGGCTGCAGTAGTGCAGAGGAACCAGAACACAGGCCAGAGGGTGGTGTGTGTGGAGGGGGACAGTGCCTTTGGATTCTCTGGGATGGAGGTGGAGACCATGTGCAGGTTGGTTCAGTCAAGGTCTCTCTCGCATAGCAAAACGTGCTTGTAGTATTCACCGGTCCGGTGCATAGGAGAATACAATTTTTATCAATTTTCCCTAAGTGTCAACCACCTAACCTAGTCATTGATGCTTTCCCTGGTCATTGATGCTCTCCCTGGTCATTGATGCTCTCCCTGGTCATTGATGCTCTCCCTGGTCATTGATGCTCTCCCTGGTCATTGATGCTCTCCCTGGTCATTGATGCTCTCCCTGGCCATTGATGCTTTCCCTGGCCATTGATGCTTTCCCAGGTCATTGATGCTCTTCCCTCTGACCAGGTATAAACTCCCAGTGGTCATCATCGTGGTCAACAACAATGGGATCTACAGCGGAGTGGACGCAGCGACGTGGGAAATGATGGGGAAGATGGGAGATCTGACCACTGTGTGAGTACATAGGGGTTTGGGTTTAAAGGTCAATGTGGGACTGGGCCTACTCTGACTGGTTATGTCCAGGTCAGGATTCCCTCTAGTGAAGGTATGTTGGTCATCTTCTCCTCTCCCCCCTGTGACCCTGCTGCCTGAAGCCCGCAATGACGAGATCATGAAGGCCTTTGGAGGACGAGGGTTCCTGGTGCGGACAGAGGAGGAGCTGCGTAGTGCCTTACAGCTCAGCCTCAGTGACTGGGAGAGACCTAGTCTCCTCAACGTCCTCATAGACCCCTCCTCAGACAGGAAGCAACAGGTATTCCCTGGTCTATACCAGGCAAATTCAAATCAAGACCTCAAAGCCAGTTCGAGTGTTGTTTATGATGTGTATCTAGTGTAGGAAAGTGTTTATAATGTGTAAGAAAGTGTTGTTTATTTCTGGTCCTGGAAGGCTGCAGTCATCAAATACGCTCTTAATGGGGCCTCCCGAGTGGCGCAGCGGTCTAAGGCACTGCATCGCAGTGCTTGAGGCGTCACTGCAGACCTGGGTTCGATCCCAGGCTGTCACAAGCGGCCTTGACCGGGAGACCCATGAGGCGGTGCACAATTGGCCCAACGTCGTCCGGGTTAGGGGAGGGTTTGGGCAGCCGGGATTTCCTTGTCCCATCGCTCTAGTGACTCCTTGTGGCAGGCCGGGCACCTGCAAGCTGACTTCGGTCGCCAGCTGGACGGTGTTACCTTCGACACATTGGTGCGGCTGGCTTCCGGGTTAAGCGAGCAGTCTGTCAAGAAGCAGTGCAGCTTGGCAGGGTCGTGTTTCGGAGGATGCATGGCTCTCGACCTTCGCCTCTCCCGAGTCCGTAGGGGAGTTGCAGCAATGGGACAAGACTGTAACTACCAATTGGATATCACGAAAAAGGGGTAAAAAAAATAATATATATATATATATATACAGTCTTAATAAAAAAGGGTTCCAAAAGTGTTCTTTGGCTGTCCCCATAGGACAATTATTTTAGGTATAACCCTCAATGTAGAACCCTCTGTGGAAAGGGGTTCTACATGGACCCCTAAAGGGTTCTACCTGGAACCAAAAAGGGTTCTTCAAAGGGTTCCCCTATGGGGACAGCCGAAGAACCCTTTTAGGTTCTAGATGGAACCTTTTTTGTACCATCAAGGTAGCTACGGTCAGCTCACTTCACCTGAATGTTGAATGCTAATGTTGCCTAAGAACAGGGCTGTCAAACTAGTGTCTGTTGGTTTCTGTTATTTCCTGTCCGATTAAGACATAGACAACCAGGTTAAGGGCGTTCCTAACTAATCAGTGTCCTTCATTGATCAATCAAGTAAAAGGGAGGAGTGAAAAAACCTGCAGACACTCGGCCCTCCGTAGAATGAGTTTGACACATGAGCCTGACTGCATCCAACCACGTCATTTATCATTCCTCTCCTGACTGTCCATGGTCTGTCTGTCTGTCTGTCTGTCTGTCTGTCTGTCTGTATGTCTGTCTGTCTGTCTGTGTCTCTTAGGAGTTTCCATGGCTGACTCGCTCCAACCTGTAGCCCCAAGAGGAGAGGTCTGCTGTATGGGACAGTGAGGAAGACCTGCTTCCTTCTCCCACCTGATGGAGAAATTGGGTACGTCCCAAATGGCAACCTCTTCTCTATAAGGTTCATTTTCTATGGGCCCTGGTCAAAAGTAGTGCACTAAATAGGGAATAGGGTGCCATTTGGTATGCAGCCCTTGTCAGTGAAGTTTCTCTCTCTATAACATGGTGTTAGGAGACAGTGACAGCTGTCACTCATTTAATGTGTTTTTGTATCTAAAAAATAATGTTTCTATGAAATGTTTTAATCAAGTCACATTTACTACACGGTAGTATTACATTTTTGATTTTGTAAATTTATACCATGATTAAGATGTAGATTTGTGACAAAATGTCAGGTATATTTGTCTTTGGCTTATTTACTATACTTGTACAAGTGGAATTGAAAATAAACTTTGTTGCAGACAAACTACAAGATAATAGAAGTTATTTTAGAAAATGATAAAGTGATGTCAATGTCTTTCAGAGCTGTAGAATATAGGACGCTTTCCCAGTTCCTTTGGGAGTATAGGAAATTATTCTGGGTCCTGTTCAAGATCTCCCCAGTCCCTCAGTCAATTTCCTGTGACTTGTCCCCAACAATACCCAGGTAACTGCTGGTATTAGAATGGTATGGCTCACCAGCTGAAAATGAGCTCATGTGTAGCATGTGGTCCAACGCAACTCCTTCCTCAAACTAACCTCTTACCCCTCTTCAGGGTTCCCCTGTCAAGGAAACATCATGGCTGTCATTGGTTAATGAGAAATGTGTGCCATGTCAGTCTGTGTGACATTGGGTTGGAATCAGTGGCGGCTCCTCAGAGGAGGAAGGGGAGGACCATCCTCCTCAGTGAATTTCATAAAAATATAGTGAAACATAAAAAAAGTTAACCTTTTTAGATAAAACTATACTAAATATATTCACGTCACCAAATAATCGATTAAAACACAGTGTTGCAATGAAGGTCGACAGTGGCCTCAACATAACTCTGTAGGGTAGCAACATGGTGTAGCCGGAGGACAGCTAGTTTCCGTCCTCCTCTGGGTACATTGACTTCAATATAAAACCTAGGAGGGTCGTGGTTCTCACCCCCTTCCATAAATTTACACAACTTCCAGAGGACGTCCTCTGACCTATCGGAGCTCTTGCAGCATGAACTGACATGTTGTCCACCCAAACAAATGATCAGAAAATGAATCTAGTACTGAAAGCATAAGCTACAGCTAGCTAGCACTGCAGTGCATAAAATGTGGTAAGTAGTTGACTCAAAGAGAGAGAAAGACAATAGTTGAACAGTATTGAACAAATTCATTTCTAAAAAAATAAAGAAGCAAGAGAGAGCGCTAGCTATATATAATTTTTATCCACTTTCACTTACTTAGCTAGCTAGTTTAGCCTACTCAAACACCCGGCTCAAACAGAGAGGGATGCTATGTTACCTAGCTAGCTATGGCTTTCCAACACTGGAACTCTTCCAAGTCAAGGTAAGCTTTTGGTTTTATTAATTTATTGCCACTGGGGTGTAACTGCTAATTGACGTGAGCTAATATGGTGTCAACAATGTAGGCTGTGTGTAGTGGTTATGATATGAAGGTTTGGCTTGGAACAATTTATTTTCGCCTGGTCATAGACAGCTGATGTGTTGTGCACTGAAGTCCACAAGCGAAGGGAAAAGTCCCCTGTAGTCCCCTGTAGCTCAGTTGGTAGAGCATGGCACTTGCAACGCCAGGGTTGTGGGTTCGTTTCCCACAGGGGGCCAGTATGAAAATGTATGCACTCACTAACTGTAAGTCGCTCTGGATAAGAGCGTCTGCTAAATGACAAAATGTTTAAAAAAATGTAAAAAAGGTGAGATGAGGAGAGCGCCTAGATGCGAGAAGGAATTATCTAACGATCAAAGTCACACTGTTTGTAAATGGCTGCTATGGAAGTGAACTGTGTGATCGAGTGTATTCATTCCGCAGATTCTGTTGAAAAAAATTTCTTAAACGGAAACAAACAACGAAAAGGGGATAAACATACATTAATTTGTCCAATAGAAACTCTTGTTTGCAACTGTTGGACTAATGATTACACCCTATATCAGCTAGATGCAGGCAAGAGTGTGCAAGGCGGTATTGAATGTGTCACTCTGTCACCTTGATTACTCAAATTTCTCTCGACCTGTGCACCTACGTTGTAAACTTTCATTCATAGGCTAGGTTGTAGCAACCTCATGATGGGTATAGGGAAAATTAGAGTAGCCTAAACCTATCAATGTTACATTGAGCTGGGTGAATGGAATATGAATGACAATCATCCAATATGCTGTAATAGAAATAAGGCCATGCTCATAAAATGTTTTATACTTATCCCTCATCTTAAACGGCACCGACCGCCACTGATTGGAATAAGGCCCCTGTATTGTGTGTGCGCACAGTGAGGGAAAAAAGTATTTCATCCCCTGCTGATTTTGTACGTTTGTCCACTGACAAAGAAATGATCAGTCTATAATTTTAATGGTAGGTTTATTTGAACAGTGAGAGACAGAATAACGACAAAAAAATCCAGAAAAACGCATGTAAAAAATGTTATAAATTGATTTGCATTTTAATGAGGGAAATAAGTATTTGACCCCCTCTCAATCAGAAAGATTTCTGGCTCCCAAGTGTCTTTTATACAGGTAACGAGCTGAGATTAGGAGCACACTCTTAAAGGGAGTGCTCCTAATCTCAGCTTGTTACCTGTATAAAAGACACCTGTCCACAGAAGCAATCAATCAATCAGATTCCAAACTCTCCACCATGGCCAAGACCAAAGAGCTCTCCAAGGATGTCAGGGACAAGATTGTAGACCTACACAAGGCTGGAATGGGCTACAAGACCATCACCAAGTAGCTTGGTGAGAAGGTGACAACAGCTGGTGCAATTATTCGCAAATGGAAGAAACACAAAAGAACTGTCAATCTCCCTCGGCCTGGGGCTCCATGCAAGATCTCACCTCGTGGAGTTGCAATGATCATGAGAACGGTGAGGAATCAGCCCAGAACTACACGGGAGGATCTTGTAGCTCAATTGGTAGAGCATGGCGCTTGTAACGCCAGGGTAGTGGGTTCGATCCCCGGGACCACCCATACGTAAAAATGTATGCACACGTGACTGTAAGTCGCTTTGGATAAAAGCGTCTGCTAAATGGCATATTATATTATTATATTATAATGATCTCAAGGCAGCTGGGACCATAGTCACCAAGAAAACAATTGGTAACACACTACGCCGTGAAGGACTGAAATCCTGCAGCGCCCACAAGGTCCCCCTGCTCAAGAAAGCACATATACAGGGCTGTCTGAAGTTTGCCAGTGAACATCTGAATGATTAAGAGGAGAACTGGGTGAAAGTGTTGTGGTCAGAAGAGACCAAAATCGAGCTCTTTGGCATCAACTCAACTCGCCGTGTTTGGAGGAGGAGGAATGCTGCCTATGACCCCAAGAACACCATCCCCACCATCAAACATGGAGGTGGAAACATTATGCTTTGGGGGTGTTTTTCTGCTAAGGGGACAGGACAACTTCACCGCATCAAAGAGACGATGGACGGGGCCATGTACCGTCAAATCTTGGGTGAGAACCTCCTTCCCTCAGCCAGGGCATTGAAAATGGGTCGTGGATGGGTATTCCAGCATGACAATGACCCAAAACACACGGCCAAGGCAACAAAGGAGTGGCTCAAGAAGAAGCACATTAAGGTCCTGGAGTGGCCTAGCCAGTCTCCAGACCTTAATCCCATAGAAAATCTGTGGAGGGAGCTGAAGGTTCGAGTTGCCAAATGTCAGCCTCGAAACCTTAATGACTTGGAGAAGATCTGCAAAGAGGAGTGGGACAAAATCCCTCCTGAGATGTGTGCAAACCTGGTGGCCAACTACAAGAAACGTCTGACCTCTGTGATTGCCAACAAGGGTTTTGCCACCAGGTACTAAGTAATGTTTTCCAGAGGGGTCAAATACTTATTTCCCTCATTAAAATTCAAATCAATTTATTAAATTTTTGACATGTATTTTTCTGGATTTTTATGTTGTTATTCTGTCTCTCACTGTTCAAATAAACCTACCATTAAATTATAGACTGATCATGTCTTTGTCAGTGGGCAAACGTACAAAATCAGCAGGGGATCAAATACTTTTTTCCCTCACTGTATGTGTGCGTACGTTAGTGCATTTCCAATGTGTGGCTATGTGTCCCTGCCTGGCCCACAGCACCCTGCATGCCTGTCATTCCTCCCTATAGGTCAGGGATTGGCCCACAGCACCCTGCATGCCTGTCATTCCTCCCTATAGGTCAGGGATTGGCCCACAGCACCCTGCATGCCTGTCATTCCTCCCTATAGGTCAGGGATTGGCCCACAGCACCCTGCATGCCTGTCATTCCTCCCTATAGGTCAGGGATTGGCCCACAGCACCCTGCATGCCTGTCATTCCTCCCTATAGGTCAGGGATTGGCCCACAGCACCCTGCATGCCTGTCATTCCTCCCTATAGGTCAGGGATTGGCCCACAGCACCCTGCATGCCTGTCCTTCCTCCCTATAGGTCAGGGATTGGCCCACAGCACCCTGCATGCCTGTCATTCCTCCCTATAGGTCAGGGATTGGCCCACAGCACCCTGCATGCCTGTCATTCCTCCCTATAGGTCAGGGATTGGCCCACAGCACCCTGCATGCCTGTCATTCCTCCCTATAGGTCAGGGATTGGCCCACAGCACCCTGCATGCCTGTCATTCCTCCCTATAGGTCAGGGATTGGCCCACAGCACCCTGCATGCCTGTCATTCCTCCCTATAGGTCAGGGATTGGCCCACAGCACCCTGCATGCCTGTCATTCCTCCCTATAGGTCAGGGATTGGCCCACAGCACCCTGCATGCCTGTCATTCCTCCCTATAGGTCAGGGATTGGCCCACAGCACCCTGCATGCCTGTCATTCCTCCCTATAGGTCAGGGATTTCCACTGGGACTGGGTGGACAGCCTGCTTCCTGCCCTGAGGCCTCCCCAGCCCCCCCCACGCCCTCCTCCCCTTGTCACCACAGCCATAACTTAACCCATCCCAACCTGCTCTCAAATAATACATTTTCTCTGGGAACAAAAAGCCAGTGACTGTGTTCATTATTTCATGACCTGCCACCACCCATGTCTCACTCAGGCATCCTGATGCGTCAGAGGTCAAAGCCCCCCCCCCCACCAGGTTAAACTGATGCAGATCACCCATACTGGCCGTCTCAAATGGGGGTATTTTAGGGTCACACAGAGCACAAAATGGCTATAGGGAAAAAATCCTCTTCATTCTTTTGTCAACTTCAGAACTCTTCATTAAGATGATAATAGAATCGGCTGCATTCGCTGCTTCATTTCCACAGGCATCTACAGAGAGACATCTGTGCACTGCCCACAAATCACATTGGTCTGGTTTGGAAACCCAGAGTGGTAGGATAAAGAAAAGCATATGTAAGCTTTTACTTGGGCATCTCTGCAGGCAAATGAACCTTAATGAAATAATGGGAGAGAAATATGGCATGGTAATGGAGTTAGAGACAGAGGGGAAGGCAGAACTGCAGCCAGCTTCAAACATATCCTACCTACTCCTGTCCTATACCCTGGCTCTCTGCCATGGCCTGAGCCCTCAATGTTCTGCCTCAGGTCTATATATATACATACATACGCACGCACGCACGCACGCACGCACGCACACACACACACACACACACACACAGGGTGAGTTAATGTAAAGACAGGTATCATGATTATGGTTGCCAACTCAGATCAAGCTCATTCTGAGAGACCATACCTGGTTAAATAAAAAATACAATTTTTGTTTTGCATTTCAGTTATTCATCTGATTAGGGCATTTACAAAACGTCACAGAATAACTTTACTGCTCGTGAGGTAGGCCTACAGGCTGACTATAGAATACTAGGCCAAACGGGGAGTGTTGAATGACAACTCTAGCTGTGGTGTGTTCAGTTCAAGGCTCTCTGAGGATATTGATGTCCTGTCACTACATGAAATAGCAGAGTCCCACAGACACAGCAGTTCGTGAGCAGCTGCCTGCTGACAACGTCTTTACTCTGCTTGATGCAGGTCCACTGCTGTGCAGTGTGTGCTCTTCCTCCCTGAGAGAACGTCAATAGCATCTCCATCATTATCAGTCTGCTGCCCACCACACACAATCCAATCACTGTCAACGACAGAGGAGCCTCCTCCACTCAGGGATGCTGACAAACCCCTGACTCTCAGCCCCATGTCAGTCAGTCAGCCGGTCAGTCCAACCAAATGCCCTGACACTAACTAGAGAGTATTGACTCTGGTCAACAATGTGTATTTTTTTCTATTTAACTAGGCAAGTCAGTTAAGAACAAATTCTTATTTACAATGATGGTCTACCTGTATGTGACCAATAAAATTTGATTTGAACATTTGATTTGAGTTCCTTGGCAGAGTGAATAGCTTGTAACAGTCAACAGCTTCCATTTTCTGATCTTTATTTGGTTCTCAATAATGCATGACTGTGTCAAACATGTCTGAATGATGAAATCAGAGGAGTTCTGAAATCCTGATATGCGAGCGCATTCACCACCACCAAGCATTGTGTAATGTTACCACATGCTACCAGTGTACCTACAGTATACAGTACACTATTATATTAGCCAAACAAATTGATATTTAATGTGTTTATACATGGTGCAATGGATAATACAGTTATACCTGTCATACAAAAGTTGACGTAATATTCAGTCATTAAAGTTATACAGTTATATTAACAAGAACCATCAATATTTCTTTAAAGCATATACCTTGTCGAGAGTTAACTGACTAATATTTATTTATAGCATGTAGGCTTCATTCACAGCCATCTTTGGCAAATCGGTTGCATTTTAAACTTGTAAGTTACAGTACCACTAACATGCAGATGTAATATTAGAACAGTCTTGAAATTACACATTTGTATACATCAATTTTTACATGAGCAACAATATTTTCCTAACTCCCCAAAGTGTGGGTGAGGTTAAAGGTCGGCCTCCGTTGGCACGGCAACCCACAGCTTGTGGTAAAGAACAGCTTATCCTGAAACATTCTCTTATTCTATTGAGGGAATACAGGAAGAAATGCAGACTACAACTACAGTGGCTTGCGAAAGTATTCACCCCCCTTGGCATTTTTCCTATTTTGTTGCCTTACACAACCTGGAATTAAAATGGATTTTGGAGGGGTTTGTATCATTTGATTTACACAACATGCCTACCACTTTGAAGATGTAAAATATTTTTTCTTGTGAAACAAACAAGAAATAAGACAAAAAAACAGAACTTGAGCATGCATAACTATTCACCCCCACAAAGTCAATACTTTGTAGAGCCACCTTTTGTAGCAATTACAGCTGCAAGTTTCTTGGGGTATGTCTCTATAAGCTTGGCACATCTAGCCACTGGGATTTTTGCCCATTCTTCAAGGCAAAACTGCTCCAGCTCCTTCAAGTTGGATGGGTTCCGCTGGTGTATAGCAATCTTTAAGTCATACCTCAGATTCTCAATTGGATTGAGGTCTGGGCTTTGACTAGGTCATTCCAAGACATTTAAATGTTTCCCCTTAAACCACTCAAGTGTTGCTTTAGCAGTATGCTTAGGGTCATTGTCCTGCTGGAAGGTGAACCTCCGTCCCAGTCTCAAATCTCTGGAAGACTGAAAGAGGTTTCCCTCAAGAATTTCCCTGTATTTAACGCCATCCATCATTCCTTCAATTCTGACCAGTTTCCCGATCCCTGCCGATGAAAAACATCCCCACAGCATGATGCTGCCACCACCATGCGTCACTGTGGGGATGGTGTTCTCGGGGTGATGAGAGGTGTTGGGTTTGCGCCAGACATAGCGTTTTCCTTGATGGCCAAAAAGCTCAATTTTAGTCTCATCTGACCAGAGTACCTTCTTCCATATGTTTGGGGAGTCTCCCACATGCCTTTTGGCGAACACCAAACGTGTTTGCTTATTTTTGTCTTTAAGCAATGGCTTTTTTCTGGCCACTCTTCCATAAAGCCCAGCTCTGTGGAGTGTACAGCTTAAAGTGGTCCTATGGACAGATACTCCAATCTCCGCTGTGGAGCTTTGCAGCTCCTTCAGGGTTATCTTTGGTCTCTTTGTTGCCTCTCTGATTAATGCCCTCCTTGCCTGGTCTATGAGTTTTGGTGGGCGGCCCTCTCTTGGCAGGTTTGTTGTGGTGCCATATTCTTTCAATTTTTTAATAATGGATTTAATGGTGCTCCGTTGGATGTTCAAAGTTTCGGATATTTTTTTATAACCCAACCCTGATCTGTACTTTTCCACAACTTTGTCCCTGACCTGTTTGGAGAGCTCCTTGGTCTTCATGGTGCCACTTGCTTGGTGGTGCCTCTTGCTTAGTGGTGTTGCAGACTCTGGGGCCTTTCAGAACAGGTGTATAAATACTGAGATCATGTGACAGATCATGTGACACTTAGATTGCACACAGGTGGACTTTATTTAACTAATTATGTGACTTCTGAAGGTAATTGGTTGCACCAGATCTTATTTAGGGTCTTCATAGCAAAGGGGGTGAATACATATGCACGCACCAGTTATTTTTTTCATTTCACTTCACCAATTTGGACTATTTTGTGTATGTCTATTACATGAAATCCAAATAAAAATCAATGTAATATTACAGGTTGTAATGCAACAAAATAGGAAAAACGCCAAGGGGGATGAATACTTTTGCAAGGCACTGTGTAGTGTTCAGTTCACCACTGAGTGGTGCAGTAGCTCTTCTCCAGTTATTTAAGCAGGCAGGCTGGATAAAGAGGTATCAAGAGGAGTACTGCTACAATATGATACAGAAAGATGTGTCCAGAGCTTTCTAACTGAGGCACCGTAGACTGTCCTAAGGTTTCCCACCCTATCTATCTAACTATCGGAATTCACTTCCTACCAAATAGCAGCTAAAACGGTTTCCTGTTCTGCAATGAGGAAATTATTGGAGAAAATGTAGTAGTGGTAATAATAACAGTTTGCCAGCCTTCACGTGTCATATCTCCCTGCAGACCGTAGTGCACTGAGGCCCTCCTCCATACCTAGAGGACTGATGGCATGAGTCATCAACGTGTACAGTAAGCACTTCTGAGTGAGGAGAGGGACAGTGTAACAGTCAGTGTGCAGCACAGACTCGGTGGTCTCATCTGTGGTCTACAGTGGATATAAGGGAGGATGTCTGTGAAAACCGCACGACCACAGCTACATTATGTTAGTGGTTCCTGAGTTAAATCGTGGAAATGTCAATCTAAACTAAAGCAAAGCTGACCATGTCCACAATGTTCAGATTCTGAACGGCCCTCTTGAACTACAGTCCAGTGCTATCACAAGCTAATAGAGCGCACAGGCCTGGCTGTCCCAAATGGCACCCTATCCCCTATATAGTGCGCTACTTTTGACCAAGGCCCATAGGACTCTGGTCAAAAGTAGTGCACTATATAGGGAATAGGGTGTAATTTGGGACAAGGCCCCTGCTCAGTTCTACCAGGTGGTGAGGGATCCCGGTCTGTCAGCTTGGCTGCTATTTCCACAAGCGGCCATCTTGGCTTTATGCTACTACTGTACAGTACATAGCTTTACTGTTCTTCTGAAGAGGATCTACCTCTTCAGTACAGACTGACCTAGGCTTAAGATCTACCTCTTCATAACATACAGAACAAGGCTTAAGATCTACCTCTTAAGAACATACAGAACAAGGCTTAAGATCTGCCTCTATTGAACAAGGCTCTCAGAATCCTCCTGAATACAGTATCATTATGACATGCCCCTCCTGTCCTGATTAGTGAAATTATAACATACAATATACTCCCTACGTACAATTGGAGACGTCTACCTACTATATATACACAGCACAAAGCTCATGACAACGATAGTAAGTATTGTGATTGGTAACATGCCTAGGTAGTGACATCTGTTGCCATGGTCACACAGCAATCTCAGCCTCATGCAAATGCTATATTACGTCATTCACATTGCAGTAAAATACACAGCATCCTGCTTCTGATTGTCCAGACCTGGTTCTCTTTTCTTTAACAGTGCTACGTCGAGGTAAATATGGCTTCCGGCTCCACCCACGAGTCTCTCTCTCTTTCTCAGAGCTCTCCTATTGGCTGTCTGTCACTTCTCTCATTTGACCGCCTCTCGTTCAGCGGCAGGCCCTGGTCCTATCAGGTATGGTGTGGGCGGAGCCTCTTCAGTCTTGGGTTGAGTTTTATTTAAGACAAAGTGAAATTGTCCTGTGCGTTTCCTGTGAATGGGTGAGGGGGCATTTTACTCGCCACCCCCACCTCCTCGGGAACTACATGGCTTCAGCAGCGATTCAACAGAGTTAGTGTGTGTAGTTTTAGTCATTTTGTCAGGTTTAGTCCAGTTTGTCACCACTTCCTTTTTGAGTCTCTTGTTTGCAGTGTTGTTGTTGATCTTTCTTCTTTTTTTTTTTTTTTTTTGCATTACCGACATCCTGTTTAGTGCCAAAGCAAACAAGACATGAAGGATCCCACTGCTGTGTCCAGGTTCCTCTTCATGTGAAATAATTGCAGTTTGTAGAGTCAATGACACAGTACGGAGTGCATCTGAGACGACCATAAGACCTGGGAATCAAGGAGAAATAGAACCCTCTGTCAACTAATCATGACAATGGCAGACAGTGTTACTGCTCCATAGGGAACACACAGTTATGAGGTTACATACAGTAAGATATGAAAAGCAGACAAGAATGGATCAAGACAGTAGTCCTACTAACCCTGGGAGATATGAGTTGCATGTCTGATAGCCAAAGTCCTTTCCATCACATTCCTCGGCCCCGTCGTAACGATAACCATCTCCACAGTAAGCATGTTTACACTCTGTCAGGAGGAAGAGATGGAGAGAGAAACAGAGAGGGAGAAAAACAGAGAGAGACACAGAGAGAGAGAGACACACGGTGAGAGAGACACACGGAGAGAGAGACACACGGAGAGAGAGACACACAGAGAGAGAGACACGGAGAGAGACACACACAGAGAGAGACACAGAGACACAGAGAGAGGGACACACAGAGAGAGGGACACACAGAGAGAGAGAGACAGAGAGACAGAGAGAGAGAGACACGGAGAGAGAGACAGAGACACGGAGAGAGAGACACACAGAGAGAGACACACAGAGAGAGGGACACACAGAGAGAGAGAGACAGAGAGACACAGAGAGAGAGATACAGAGAGAGAGACACACAGAGAGAGAGACACACGGAGAGAGACACACACGGAGAGAGAGACACAGGGAGAGAGGGACACACAGAGAGACAGAGAGAGAGACAGAGACACAGAGAGAAAGAGAGACAAGGAGGGAAAGACACACAGAGAGAAAGACACGGAGAGAGAGACACACGGAGAGAGAGACACAGAGAGAGAGAGACACAGAGAGAGAGACAGAGACATGGAGAGACGGAGAGAGAGACACAGAGAGAAAGACAGAGACACGGACAGAGAGACAGATAAATTGCCATCCAAACCAGACCGGTGCTTCTGTATGTCATCAATAGCATTATCATTTAGTAAGTTACTTCATCCAAATCAACTTCCCATGCGGTAATCGAACCCACAACTCCAGGCTCCAACAAACGGAACCATCGGCAGAACCAAACCACAGATCTTGTTCATCCACTATGATAACGTGACTTACTGACGCAGCCGTCGGTGACAATCCTATTCCCGTCGTCACATTCCTCCCCGTTGGGAATCTGAACGATCCCGTCGCCACAGTAACCCTCCTGTTCCGGAGCGTTCTCCGTAGACTGGAACGGTGTCAGCTGGAAGAAAGGAGTCTATTACAGAGATTAGAAACTAAAACAAAGAAAATTAAATAAAACTGTAACTTAAAGATGAACCTCGCCAGGCAATACTGTAAGCACTTAGACATATCACGTTTAGAAGATAGTGCATCGGGTGAGGTACCTGAATCGGCAGCCATCCGTTGGTGTCTTTGAAGTAAAGTGATCTCTGGTCTTTCCGGAAGGCTAGGGCGTTGTCCGTATGAAGACGATCTAGTTCTTCTTTATTGTTTACCACAAATATCTGTAAACAACAAAGACTCATTCTGGGTGAGACACAATAAAGACTCATTCTGGGTGAGACAACAAAGACTAATTTGGTCTATCAAGTGCCTTAGCTGAGGCAAGTTTATGATTCGCAATAATGTTGATCATGTGTTGCATGCTCACCGCTGGCACTTTGGCGTAGTCGCTCCTGGAACTATGTTCATCAAACTGTGGGCTGTTAATACTAACAGAGTTACAGCTGCAAGTTCCAGGAAGACCTGGTAGCCCCCTCTCACCTTTCGTTCCGACCACGTAGAGTCCTGAACAAGAAATACATCTTTAGATCATATATTATCGATGTAGGCATATGTACAAAAGTGATGTACACATTACACAAGCACAGAGTACCATATTCACAGGGACTGTATGTTATAAATGCACTATCCGGGCCCCCTTGTCTATCTATCAAGTTGGTAAAGCAATCAACTCAATTTGAGCAGAAACCTGAACAAGACACCGGCTGTCACAGTTTAATTACATGGTGACATAATGTTTGTAAATATGTAAGGAGCTTCTTGGCCCTCTATGAATCCGTTTTAAGGACATGATGTCATGGCTTCATCATCCGTCCCATCCCAGTGTCCCCCTGCCACCCCACCCCCTCTGGGCATCTGTTTCACCTCAGGGGGGGGATAGAAAGGGGGGGATCAGGTTCCTCTGAAGCTAAATAAGCTCTCTGGTGTTACCTCCTGCTGTGTTTTAATGTCTGCTTCCTTTCGCAGATGCTGACACGGGAGGTTGCCTGCCTACAGCTTCACACCCATCCCTGAAGCTTCTCACACTGACAGGACATATGGACGATTTCCAAACCGCACATTAAACCTCAAATGTACTTTCCAGTGAGATTCTCCATTGGGCATGCTTTTTATTACAGGACCAGGTTTAATAATCTAGGTCTGATAAACTAGCCTTCAGAGTCCAGAAAATGGGCAGAGCCTCCAACAATGAACAAACCAATAACTCTAAATCTGACTCAATGCTCTTCCCTAGAATTCATCCAGCTACACACTCAACATGCATCTACAGACTGGCAACAGATTAGCATGTTAGCCCAGCCACACTCCCTAGCCCTACAGCTGGCTCTAAAGCAGCCAAGCTCAGATGGAAGAGCCGATGGAGGAGGTGGTGGAGAGGTCCTTACCTGAGGCTGGCAGACCTGGGGGACCAGGGTGGCCGGGGGGCCCCTGAGGACCTGCTGGACCTAGAGGGCCGATAATCCCATTGTCGCCCTTCCCTCCCTGATAAATCAGACAAGATAAACAACACATGTAAAAACATCGACAGACAAACATATGGTAAACCTTCAGCGGTCAAAACATGTCACCACATCATAGTGATTTGAAGTTACAGTATGTTGCTCAAAGAGCGGCAAAACTTTTTTTAATCACAGCTTCTAACAGCATGTGATACAGTGGCTTGCGAAAGTGTTCACCCCCCTTGGCATTTTCCTGTTTTGTTGCCTTACAACCTGGAATTAAAATTGATTTTTTGGGTGTTTGTATCATTTGATTTACATAACATGCCTACCACTTTGAAGATGCAAAATATTTTTTTATTGTGAAACAAACAAGAAATAAGACAAAAAACTGAAAACTTGAGCGTGCATAACTATTCACCCCCCCCCCCAAAGTCAATACTTTGTAGAGCCACCTTTTGCAGCAATTACAGCTGCAAGTCTCTTGGGGTATGTCTCTATAAGCTTGGCACATCTAGCCACTGGGATTTTTGCCCATTCTTCAAGGAAAAACTGCTCCAGCTCCTTCAAGTTGGATGGGTTCCGCTGGTGTATAGCAATCTTTAAGTCATACCACAGATTCTCAATTGGATTGAGGTCTGGGCTTTGACTAGGTCATTCCAAGACATTTAAATGTTTCCCCTTAAACCACTCGAGTGTTGCTTTAGCAGTATGCTTAGGGTCATTGTCCTGCTAGAAGGTGAACCTCCGTCCGAGTCTTAATTCTCTGGAAGATTGAAACAGGTTTCCCTCAAGAATTTCCCTGTATTTAGCGCCATCAATCATTCCTTCAATTCTGACCAGTTTCCCAGTCCCTGCCGATGAAAAATATGGTGTTCTCAGGGTGATGAGAGGTGTTGGGTTTGCGCTAGACATAGCGTTTTCCTTGATGGCCAAAAAGCTAAATTTTTGTCTCATCTGACCAGAGTACCTTCTTCCATATGTTTGAGGAGTCTCCCACATGAATTTTGGCGAACACCAAACATGTTTGCTTATTTTTTTCTTTAAGCAATAGCTTTTTTCTGGCCACTCTTCCGTAAAGCCCAGCTCCTATGGACAGATACTCCAACCTCCGCTGTGGAGCTTTGCAGCGCCTTCGGGGTTATCTTTGGTCTCTTTGTTGCCTCTCTGATTAATACCCTCCTTGCCTGGTCCGTGAGTTTTGGTGGGCGGCCCTCTCTTGGCAGGTTTGTTGTGGTGCCATATTCTTTCCATTTTTAAATAACGGATTTAATGGTGCTCCGTGGGATGTTCAAAGTTTCTGATATTTTTTTGTAACCCAACCCTGATCTGTACTTTTCCACAACTTTGTCCCTGACCTGTTTGGAGAGCTCCTTGGTCTTCATGGTGCCGCTTGCTTGGTGGTGCCCCATTGCTTAGTGGTGTTGCAGACTCTGGGGCCTTTCAGAACAGGTGTATAAATACTGAGATCATGTGACAGATCATGTGACACTTAGATTGCACACAGGTGGACTTTATTTAACTAATTATGTGACTTCTGAAGGTAATTGGTTGCACCAGATGTTGTTTAGGGGCTTCATAGCAAAGGGGGTGAATACATACGCACGCACCACTTTTCCGTTATTTATTTATTTAGAATTTCTTGAAACAAGTTCTAATTTGGACTATTTTGTGTATGTCCATTACATGAAATCCAAATAAAAATCCATTTAAATTACAGGTTGTAATGCAACAAAATTGGAAAAACGCCAAGGGGGATGAATACTTTTGCAAGGCACTGTTTTACATCATTAAGATCCAAATAAGATCCTAATACAGAATATCTCTCAACTGTTTAATAAAGTATATATCTCACCTGTTTAATAAAGTATATCTCAACTGTTTAATAAAGTATATATCTCACCTGTTTAATAAAGTATATCTCAACTGTTTAATAAAGTATATCTCACCTGTTTAATAAAGTATATCTCTCAACTGTTTAATAAAGAATATATCTCACCTGTTTAATAAAGTATATCTCACCTGTTTAATAAAGTATATCTCACCTGTTTGCCCCTCTTCCCTGGTCTGCCCGTCGGTCCTCTATTCCCTGAGATTCCAGGTTCTCCCTTTGGACCCATTTCACCCTAAAGACATAACAAACCACAGCACTCCATCAATAACAACATATACTGGTACATCATATAAATAACTGTGGTCCAATTTAGAATTGTGTTATTGAGTTATTATGGAGGGCCAGTTGATTCTGGTTCTATCCTGTTGTTCAATGAACCTCCACTACACTTCACCTACAATGACCTCCTCCTGCCCCCCCCCCCCCCCCCCGCTCCTACTCCCACTCCTCCTTCACCTGCTCCCCCCCTCCTCCTCCTCCTCCTCCTCCTCCTCCTCCTCCACATCAACCCCAGCAGCTGATAAACATCAGATAATGTCTAGATCAAGAGATCACAAGATGTATGTCTCACTTTCTGTCCAAGCATTCCAGGGAAGCCCATTGTGCCCTTGTCTCCCTTCCTCCCAGCCTCACTACGGTCACCACGGGAACCCTGATGAGACAGGAGACAAAACAACTGTACAGCCAACTGTAAACACTGAAAACAGACAAACAGTGTTGTTGAACCAACCCAGTGGAACTGAGATATGGTTATGTAATGTAATAGAATAAAAGAAAGCAGTCTAACACATTTGAAGTAATCACACACCTTTTCTCCTTTGTATCCGGGTAAACCCTAGGAAGGAAGATCAGAAGTCTGAAGTATAGACAATATGAATAACTTTATGGTTGAAATCAGACAATTTTCTCGGGGAAAGATGAAGCTTCACAGACCTTAGGTCCAAGAGGTCCTCTTACTCCAGGTAATCCCATCAATCCACCATCTCCCTTCTCCCCCTGCCACACACACACACACACACACACACACACACACACACACACACACACACACACACACACACAGAGACATGGCTCTGATAACACAGTCTTCATCTACCTTTACACATCATATCATACAGACGTGGTATCTTAATTTGATCACTCTGTTGTCGCAGAGAATTTTCCTGCACCGTAGGAAATTCAAATGAGCCTCGTGATTTACATAAATTCACTGAAAACCCTTTCTCTTTCTCTTACTAGATCCTAATATATAGTCTACTGTAGCCTATCAAAACTATTCTCATTTCTCGTTAGAAAATAATCAAATCCTCCTGCTGCAGGATTATTTTACTCCTGTGACGAAACAGGCCAAATTAAGATCTAACACCTGTACGTACAGGAACACACATACCATTTTTTAATGTTATTTTTTTCACCATACTATGGTACGGTAAAATACCATATTGATATATGGGCACTATGAAATAGGACTTACTCACTTTGGGCCCATTTGGTCCTGGCCACCCGGCTGGTCCCTGGCGCCCCGGGAGACCTGGAGGCCCCGTCCGACCCTGATGGGCCACAACATAATTTAACACATTATACGGTCATTTAGCACAGAGGATCCCACATTATTATGTTTTGCGTGGGGGATTGTGATAGAAAATTAATCGGGGACCCCTCATAATATCAGAATGCAAGTCCTACTTTAGAGTGCACTACAAATAGCATACAAGCAGTTTTACTATGACTTCAAGTCTTGGGCAACGGGAAACACATTTTTAAAGGCCCCCCTCTTAGCGTCAGAGAAAAAAAGCTAATTACCTGCAATTCTACACATTTTGCCTTTGGGCATAGATAACATTTTAAAGCTAATTTCTTGCAATTCTAGTACAACAAGTGTACATTTCGTCAACAATGACTATGACGAAAAATACTTGTCAACAACTTATTTTTCCTGACTAAAACTATGACGATAACGAGACGAGATGCCCTGGAAAAAAAACCAATAACTGTAACAAATTCGTTTTAACTTTAGTTGACAAAAATGTGGCCAGACGAGAATTCCATGTGAGATTAATGGACATTTAATTTGAAATGAAGCTCCTTTTCATCTGTTTTGTCCAATCAGAGCATGAATGCAGAATATTTCATGCAACCCTCTCATTGGCAGAGTTGACATCTTTCAGTTGCGCAATCTGATTGGCTGATCTGCCCGGCTCTCCCACACAGCTCCCAGGTGGTCTCTTCAGTCATTCTTCAATCTGATTGGCTGATCTGCCCGGCTCTCCCACACAGCTCCCAGGTGGTCTCTTCAGTCATTCTTCAATCTGATTGGCTGATCTGCCCGGCTCTCCCACACAGCTCCCAGGTGGTCTCTTCAGTCATTCTTCAATCTGATTGGCTGATCTGCCCGGCTCTCCCACACAGCTCCCAGGTGGTCTCTTCAGTCATTCTTCAATCTTTTTTGAACTGATGCGAAGCCAGAACACTTGTAACTAACCTCAACTAGAAACAATAATGTTTATTAAGAACACCTTCCTAATATTGAGTTGCAGCCCCTTTTGCCCTCAGAACAGCCTCAATTCGTCGGGATATGGACTCTACAAGGTGTCGAAAGTGTTCCACAGGGATGCTGGCCCATGTTGACTCCAATGCTTCCCACAGTTGTGTCAAGTTGGCTGGATGTCCTTTGGGTGATGGACCATTCTTGATACACATGGGAAACTGTTGAGCGTGAAAAACCCAGCAGCATTGTAGTTCTTGACACAAACAGGTGCACCTGGCACTTACTACCATACCCCGTTCAAAGGCACTTAAATATTTTGTCTTGCCCATTCACCCTCTGAATGGCACACATACACAATCCATGTCTCAATTGTCTTAAGGCTTAAAAATCCTTCTTTAACCTGTCTCCTCCCCTTCATCTACACTGATTGAAGTGGATTTAACAAGTGACATCAATAAAGGATCATAGCTTTCACCTGGATTCACCTGGTCAGTCTGTGTAAATCCTCATTATTTAGTTGAATGATTTTCAATGTGAGTGTCATTTCTATATAGCCTACACATTCTCATTCTGAACTACTAACGCCAGTGGAACGGATGTTCGTGACAATGACCACATGAGTAGCTGCCGTTCACTGATTTGACAGCTCTAACACAGTTCCACCTCTGACACCGCCAAAACATCAGCTATGAGGTGTCGGCTATCGCCTGTTAACACTTGATCTAATTAAATGTAGGTCTAAGACTAAAACTAAATCTAAAAAATGTGACGAAATCAACAGTGAATTCTACACATTTTGCCATGTTGCAGTTTTTGGCTTAAATTACAGTGCACTCATGTTCAAAACAACAATTTGGGGGAATAAAATAAGAATTTAGTTAAACAAATGTATTATTGATGGAGTACTGTGGATACCAATATCCCTGTGAGCCTCCCCGGCCCATGTTGTGCGTCTAACGCTTAAGAACATAAATTGCACCCTCTAGTCTAAACTCTTTTCACAGATCGGTTGTGCAAAATTCGTTTAAGCTGTTGTTGCTAGCAATATTCATAGATTTTTGTTATTTTTATTATTATGATATATTTTTTTGATCTGGCTGCAGACCCCCTGCAGTACTCCCCCTTTGGGAACGACTGATTTAGCATACCTTTTACAGTTATCACACATAGTACCACAGGAGGTTGGTGGCACCTTGATTGGGGAGGACGGGCTCATGGTAATGACTGGAGTGGAATCAGTGGAATGGTATCAAATACATCCAACACATGGTTTCCATGGTTTCCATTAGTTTGATGACATTCCATTTGTACCATTAAGGCCATTATTATGAGCTGTCCTCCCTCAGCAGCCTCCTGTGTACGGTACATAGGGTATATGTGAGAATAGCTGAGCCATATCAGAACCTTTAAAACACTACTTTAACCAGACCAGAAGTTCTGAACTGACTAGAAAACACAGGCCATGAAGACGGCCATATAAAGAATTACCAGCTGACCTAGCGTCATAAACAAAAAAAACAAAAATACAAGACGCTAGAACACAACCATTCAACTGAATGAATCAGCAGCTCTCCATGTAAACTGTGTACTGTGCAGTATCATCTTTTCGTGTGTAATATCGTAAAAGTAGAAGTAACATGTAGCATGAGTTACAAACATTATTGTTCTGAATGGTTACAGAGAATTCCATGAGCTGGTGGGGATGTTGACATGACAACCTGTGTAGTGTTTTTACCCTGGTCCGCCATGTGGAGAGAGAGAAGGACTTTAACAAGGGCTGTCACTCTGCCCTCTTTAATGAAATGATAGGCCGCATATAGAACAGGAGGCCCGCTGCTTGTGGGAAATAAAATGATTTATGGTCTGGCTCGAGCACTAAGCTAAATTGCACTGCAATGCTGCTGCTGCACACAGCCAGCCCCGCAGCTCACAGAGCAGGGCAGTGAACGTATAGATGGATCCATCCTCCAATACCAATGGGAACGGGGATGGACCACATGACAGGAAAGTGGGGGTGTATTCGGAGGGATTAAATGTTCAGAATGTTGCAGATATAAATCAAATAGATAGAGTGAGTTCGAATTCCCTATTCTATACGACCTACAATCATCTATTTTCTATGCAACACATCTCTATGTGAAGGTGCTGTAACGATGCACCCTCCTGAACAGGGCCTAGTGAAGCTGGATGGATTTCAGGAGCTAACAGGGTGACCAATACTTCCCCATCTGTTAGAGGAGACATGGGACGGGGTGGGAGGTTCATCCACTCTCCACTCCAACTCAGCAGAATGCTTCTATACATCTTCTATCTCAGCGGCTCTCTCTGTGTCCTAGCTATCCTAGCATCCTGGCAAGGTTGTGCTGCTAGTCTTCCTCTGCATTTCATAATGTTCATAACCAGGCAGCGGGCGGACAGGCGGGCGGCGGGGACGTGAGTTACAGCCCACCAGACAGACTGAGAAGGGACTGGATCTCATTTTTGAGCAAATCCACTTAGCAGAGCTAATAGAATGATCAATGGACGCCCTCACCTTTTGTCCAGGTCGTCCCAGTTCTCCCTGGAGGTACAGAGACAGAGACAGAGACAGAGACAGAGACAGAGACAGAGACAGAGACAGAGACAGAGACAGAGACAGAGACAGAGGCAGAGACAGAGACAGAGACAGAGGTAGAGAGACAGAGACAGAGACAGAGACAGAGACAGAGACAGAGACAGAGACAGAGACAGAGACAGAGACAGAGACAGAGACAGAGACAGAGACAGAGGCAGATGCAGAGACAGAGACAGAGACAGAGACAGAGACAGGGGTAGAGACAGAGACAGAGACAGAGACAGAGACAGAGACAGAGACAGAGACAGAGACAGAGACAGAGACAGAGACAGAGACAGAGGTAGAGAGACAGAGACAGAGGCAGAGACAGAGACAGAGGCAGAGACAGAGACAGAGACAGAGACAGAGACAGAGACAGAGACAGAGAGACAGAGACAGAGACAGAGGCAGAGACAGAGACAGAGACAGAGGCAGAGGCAGAGACAGAGACAGAGACAGAGACAGAGGCAGAGGCAGAGACAGAGACAGAGACAGAGACAGAGACAGAGACAGAGACAGAGGCAGAGGCAGAGACAGAGACAGAGGCAGAGGCAGAGACAGAGACAGAGGCAGAGGCAGAGGCAGAGACAGAGACAGAGACAGAGACAGAGACAGAGACAGAGACAGAGACAGAGACAGAGACAGAGACAGAGGCAGAGACAGAGACAGAGACAGAGGCAGAGACAGAGACAGAGACAGAGACATACAGTTATAACTAGTGCTTTTCATACAAGCCCTTTCCTCTTCGTATAATGACAACTTTCAATCAGTCACTAAACATCTAATGTAAAAAAAAAATGTATTTTATAAATGACACTTACCTTTTCTCCTTTTGGTCCCTTCAGACCTGGTAGCCCAGCTGGACCCTGTAGAAGGTCAACAATAATCAGATATATAAACAATTAGAACATGTTATTATTATAAAAAAATTTTTTTGGGGGGGGCAATCGACAGATTATTTACAATCCCAATAATATTCTGAATTCCCTTCATAATATCCTGTAATATCAATTAGCAGGTACAGGATCAATATTGACACTAAATGTGCTTGTTAGCTTCATTTGCAGTCAGCTAACTCTGGTGCCATGCTGTATAGGCTAAATTGTGCATGAATTGTGCATGAATACTGATGTGAAAAACAATCTGAAGGGTCTGCTAACCATGCTCTCCTCTCCCTGACAGAATGCCATCTAGGCAATTGGCAATTTATAGGACTCTGGGATTACTATAGGATCTGCTACATTACAACACCACCACCACCCACCACCACCCACCACTACCCACCCACCCTCCACACAGCAACACCACCACCCACCCTCCGCACACAGCAACACCACCACCACCCACCCACCCTCCACACAGCAACACCACCACCACCCACCCTCCGCACACAGCAACACCACCACCCACCCACCCACCCTCCACACAGCAACACCACTACCCACCCACCCTCCACACAGCAACACCACCACCCACCCACCCTCCACACAGCAACACCACCACCCACCCACCCTCCACACAGCAACACCACCACCCACCCACCCTCCACACAGCAACACCACCACCCACCCACCCTCCACACAGCAACACCACCACCCACCCACCCACCCTCCACACAGCAACACCACCACCCACCCACCCTCCACACAGCAACACCACCACCACCCACCCTCCACACAGCAACACCACAACCACCCACCCACCCTCCACACAGCAACACCACCACCCACCCTCCGCACACAGCAACACCACCACCCACCCACCCTCCACACAGCAACACCACCACCACCACCCACCCTCCACACAGCAACACCACAACCAACCACCCACCCTCCACACAGCAACCCCACCACCACCCACCCACCCTCCACACAGCAACACCACAACCAACCACCACCACCCACCCTCCACACAGCAACACCACCACCCACCCTCCGCACACAGCAACACCACCACCACCCACCCTCCACAAAGTAATACCACCACCACCCACCCACCCTCCACACAGCAACACCACCACCCACCACCACCCACCCTCCACTCAGTAACACCACCACCACCCACCCACCCTCCACACAGCAACACCACCACCACCCTCCACACAGCAACACCACCACCACCCACCCACCACCACCACCCACCACCACCCACCCTCCACACAGCAACACCACAACCACCCACCCACCCTCCACACAGCAACACCACCACCCACCCTTCGCACATAGATACACCACCACCACCACCCACCCTCCACACAGTAACACCACCCCCCACCCTCCACACAGTAACACCACAACCACCCACCCCCACCCACCCTCCACACAGCAACACCACCACCACCCACCCACCCTCCACACAGAAACACATGGAAATGAATCACATGCAGCCTAACCAGGTTGTTGTGTATACAAGGCGATACAGGAATGTACTCCCTCCACTCAATATGCCTTTCCAAGCAGACCGGGCTGTTTGGGATGTTTCTAAGAATGGTGTGTGGAGGGACAGAGAGCCGTGGCAGCCAGTGGAAAAAGTCTATTTGCGTCGTGTCTAAATGTGGAGTGTTAATGGGATGCTGTGTTGGAGGGCTCCATGTAATCCCAATTCTCCGTCCCCGTCTCCGTCCCCATCCCCGTTCCGTCCCCATCCCTGTTCCCGTCTCCGTCCCAGTCTCCGTCCCTGTCCCTGACCCCGTTCCCGTCTCCGTTCTCGTCCCCATCCCTGTCCCTGACCCCGTTCCCGTCTCCGTTCTCGTCTCCATCCCTGTCCCCGTTCCCGTCCCCGTCCCCGTCCCCATCCCCGTCCCTGTCTCCAGCTCTAGAGGTACAACAGGAAGGGAGGAGAAGGAACTCACACGGGTCTCAGATGGTAAAGCGCTGCTAGGGGCCTATAGAGGACATAGCCAACCCCCAACACCTGTATACCGCCATTTCTGAAAAGTAAGGAAGCTCAGGCAACTAACTGAGGTGTCCACCTGATAAGCCCTGATTAAATACTCTTCCAAATATCTGGCTTATAAAGACAAAGTGATGAAGCCAGCGGGATGACAATGTTAACATGAGACAGCTGCGGGGTGGATAAGTTTACCTACCTGAGGACCGGGGGGTCCATCGGGGCCTGGGGGGCCTGGGACACAGGTGGGACCTTTCAGCTCCGTCCCTGGATCTGGATCTTCACCATGTTTTCCTCCATTATCGGACTCTTCATTCTAAACCAATCAAACAAAAACACTTCCATTTAATAATTGCTTTATTTAATAATAAAATGATCAGTAGTTATTTGCGGTACTGAAGTACAATTACAGTACAATTAAGATTGTGGATCACTTATACACTATTTGCCAATCAAAATGACAGCTGTGTGTCATGTCATCTGTCAGTTTGAATTAGAGATTGTACACAATCATTCAGCGTAAACTCCTGGTCATCACTCCTCTTGAGTTTACAGTCTAGGCTATAGGCTGAGGGTTGTATCTCTAAGGACCCTCTAACAGGATAGGCTGAGGGTTGTATCTCTAAGAGGACCCTCTAACAGGATAGGCTGAGGGTTGTATCTCTAAGGACCCTCTAACAGGATAGGCTGAGGGTTGTATCTCTAAGGACCCTCTAACAGGATAGGCTGAGGGTTGTATCTCTAAGAGGACCCTCTAAGGTCGTATCCCCTCATCAACCCTGATCTGCAGTCAGCACTCGGTGGGAGACCAGTTAATCCATCGCTTCCTGCACACACCTACTCTATCATCAGAAATCCCTACTGCTCTTAGTCAGGGGCAGAGGAGGGCAAGAGTGAGGCTAAGTCACAAATGGCACGCTATTCCCTATACATTATAGTCCACTACTTTTGACCATAGCCCTATCAAAAGTAGTACGCTATGTAGGGAAAAGGGTGCAATTTGGAACATAGCCAGGGAGTGAGGTTTGGATAGCACCCAAGGACAAATCAACAATCATACACTCCACAAGGACAAGTCACATGACTTTGGACTCACATGACCACCGCGTTGCCACAGTGAGGGGGGAGGAGGGAACAGGGGGGGCGGGGGCGGACTCAGTAAACAGCAGGGGTTGAATTTCCTCTGCTGGTCCAAGGCAGGTTGTTGTTGGAGAGCTGGGGAAAGTAGTGGACAGTATGGTAAGTCAGTCACATGGGAAGTAAATACACACCGACCCCGCAGAGGGGGTTTGTCATGTAGACATCAGTGGGAAATTAAACGAATAGAGTCAGTGTCAAAACTGGTTGAAGGGGCTTAAAGAAAACCCAATGTTTGCTTATTTCTAACAGCATCAAAGTGTATGGTAAGGTGTGTATAATAATCTGTATGTTACTGCGTCCTGTTGAGGCAGAGACCAGACAACACCTCACTAACAAGCCATAAAGGAAAATCTCCTGCATAGGGGCATTGCCAAAGAACTGGTGTTGCAGCTGCCTAGTTCAAATCCACTCAATCAGCAGATCCTCCCCTTCACAACAAACATCAGCTGAACTGAAAGTAATCTGTAAATGTATGGAAATGCACTGTCTGGCAGGTTATTGCAGACACTAGAAGCTACACATGGTATCTATATAGGTATATACTACAAAAACTGAAATACATCTACAAATCAGACAAATAATAACTAGAATATAATAAGAACTGAAATCACACAGGGAACTGTAACATGACAGTAACATGATGAGTGTAGTGACATCACGGCATCCACACTGGAGAGAGCTGCTCCCGGCTCTGGCTGAATACAGATATGAGGCACCATATGCCTTCCTCCCTGTCAGGAACTGTAGACAGACGCTATTTATAGAGACATTTCCATTCTGACAGCATTTCATATTCCATAAATTACAGGAAAATACACAGCAACAGACACTTCAAAGTGCAGAGACAATCGTGATAAGACATGATGTTGAGTTTACCCAGGGTCGGACTGCAGCTTGTCAAAACCATGCATGACATATTCCTGCACGCACACAGACACACATATAAACACACACATGCATGAGTGTGCGCATGTACACACACACACACACACACACACACACACACACACACACGGCTGGCTCTCTTACCTGCTGGGAATGAGAGAATATTGTCCAGGAAAGAAGACTGAGACAGGACATAACAAAACAATAGTGGAAGATAGAGTCCAAATGTGATGAGGATCATGCTGCTGTAAATACAATACCCTGTCTGTCTCTAACTTGGGTTTACTGAAGAGCCACAGCAAAATGACTCCACTCTCACTCTCTCTGACTCTCTCTGACTTTCTCTCACTCTCTCTGACTCTCTCTCCCTCTCTCTCTCTCTCTCAGTATCCCTGCGCCTTTAGGAGGGGGGTGCCTGCCAACCATTGCCCACTCCTGCATCAGTGTACACTAAAATTACAGAAGGCAGCCTGTCAGCTGCCCTTTGTGACAATATTAGAATCTTACTACTGCAAGGGATGCCTTTCTTAATCGTTTCCCTCTCCGCTCATACGGATACAAGACTACAAAATATACTACATGGCCGGAATGACATTGGAAAGACCATACTCTCTACAGTACAAACACTTGCCTCTTGATGACCACTGTATAAATAAATACTATGTGGTCACTTCACAACTGTAGCAAATAAACAGAACATAATTTCACAAGGTAGATGACCTTGTACATGTCGCACAAGACAAGGAAAAATAAACACGGTTCTGTCATGAATGCACGCAAATCACAAATACACCTGTGACCGGTTGTCACTGTAAAAAATATAATCCAACACATTTGTTAGATTATACGATTATTATCAGAAAAATAAGGTTTACGCACCACATGGATACGCAATGAATAGTGTCACACAGCATTCACTACAGCATCGGTCTCTGAGGATATATATCGATTAGACCACCCCATTGGTTTTATCAGCCTCTGCAGCAAAATGAATGGCCAGGCATTTACAAAGAGGCACTTGAATCTTGGGCATGGCAGGGGAGCAATATAGACGCCAGTATCAATTTAAATAAATGAAAGTTAAAGTCTTGAATTATCAGCAGTATTTCTGTCTGTAATAAAGTGCTTTTTTGAAGAAAGACTCATTCTGATTGGCTGGGCCTGGTTCCCCAGTGAGTGGACCTTTCTCCCAATGGCTGCACCCCTGCCCAGTCATGTGAAATCCATAGATTAGGGCCTAATGATTTTATTTCAATTGACTGATTTCCTTCTATGAACTGTAAAATCGTTGAAATTGTTGCATGTTGCATTAATATTCTTGTTCAGTATATTTCTGTGTACAGTCGTGGTCAAAAGTTTTGAGAATGACACAAATATACATTTTCACAAAGTCTGCTACCTCAGTTTTTATGATGGCAATTTGCATATCCTCCAGAATGTCATGAAGAGTGATGAGATGAATTGCAATTAATTGCAAAGTCCCTCTTTGCCATGAAAATGAACTTAATCCCCCCCAAAAAAATCCACTGCATTTCAGCCCTGCCACAAAAGGACCAGCTGACATCATGTCAGTGATTCTCTCATTAACACAGGTGAGTGTTGATGTGGACAAGGCTGGAGATCACTATGTCATGCTGATTGAGTTAGAATAACAGACTGGAAGCTTTAAAAGGAGGGTGGTGCTTGAAATCATTGTTCTTCCTCTGTTAACCATGGTTACCTGCAAGGAAACACGTGCCGTCATCATTGCTTTGCACAAAAAGGCCTTCACAGGCAAGGATATTGCTGCTAGTAAGATTGCACATAAATCAACCATTTATTGGATCATCAAGAACTTCAAGGAGAGAGGTTCAATTGTTGTGAAGAAGGCTTCAGGGCGCCCAAGAAAGTCCAGCAAGCGCCAGGACCGTCTCCTAAAGTTGATTCAGCTGCGGGATCGGGGCACCACCAGTGCAGAGCTTGCTCAGGAATGGCAGAAGGCAGGTGTGAGTGCATCTGCACACACAGTGAGGCGAAGACTTTTGGAGGATGGCCTGGTGTCAAGAAGGGCAGTGAGGAAGCCACTTCTCTCCAGGAAAAACATCAGGGACAGACTGATATTCTGCAAAAGGTACAGGGAGTGGACTGCTGAGGAGTGGGGTAAAGTCATTTTCTCTGATGAATCCCCTTTCCGATTGTTTGGGGCATCCGGAAAAAAGCTTGTCCGGAGAAGACAAGGTGAGCGCTACCATCAGTCCTGTGTCATGCCAATAGTGTGTGGGGTTGCTTCTCAGCCAAGGGAGTGGGCTCACTCACAATTTTGCCTAAGAACACAGCCATGAATAAAGAATGGTACCAACACATCCTCCGAGAGCAACTTCTCCCAACCATCCAATAACAGTTTGGTGACGAACAATGCCTTTTCCAGCATGATGGAACACTTTGCCATAAGGCAAAAGTGATAACTAAGTGGCTCAGGGAACAAAACATCGACATTTTGGGTCCATGGCCAGGAAACTCCCCAGACCTTAATCCCATTGAGAACTTGTGGTCAATCCTCAAGAGGCGGGTGGACAAACAAACTCCAAGCATTGATTATGCAAGAATGGGCTGCCATCAGTCAGGATGTGGCCCAGAAGTGAATTGACAGCATGCCAGGACGGATTGCAGAGGTCTTGAAAAAGAAGGGTCAACAATGCAAATATTGACTCTTTGCATAAACTTAATGTAATTGTCAATAAAAGCCTTTGACACTTATGGAATGCTTGTAATTATACTTCAGTATACCATAGTAACATCTGACAAAAATATCTAAAAACACAGAAGCAGCAAACTTTGTGAAGACCAATACTTGTATCATTCTCAAAACTTTTGGCCACGACTGTAGGTGATTGACATGACTCTCTTGAATTTTGCTGTCAGTTTCATTGGCCAAAATTTCACATGCACGCATACACACACAAATTAATTACTTTCACAAATTTCCCCTTTCCATGCCTGCTTGGTGTAATCTATCAAACGCAAAATACACATTTACTGAACACTGTTTTAACAGTTGCAGCCGACAGTATTTTTCAGTGACGACACGTTTGTGGGATCCTCTTCCGTTTACACACAGGTGTTCTGAGATGCAGAACTCTCTCTTCAATCTGTTTTCCTTAAACACCCATAAAACCTAGCGGTCAAACAGGGAAATGGTTCCAATGGTTCCAGTTTTAGAAACCCTTAAGATAAGGGCTGTGTTTCATGAAGGCTTACCGTTTTAATAACCATGTAAATCTCTCTCGGACAAGGTGACTTTTATCAGTATATTCGCCTGTATTTTCCCCCAACAAATGAAATGCTAATTAGCTGGTAATGTGGCGATCATAAAGAACTACACATGCCATGATGATCTGGACAGACTGCTGAATCGAGGCAAAGGTAAGAATCTCTGGATTAACAATCTAATGTTAGCTAAATGTAGTAATGAAATAATTGGCTACATTTCTTTAAATGTATAATTCTGTGAACTGTCTTGGGCAAGTTTTAAATTGACACAATACCTGTTAGCAAAGGTGTCAGCTAGAGATGACATGCAGGAGCTTGCAGGGAGTTGTAGTCTTGTATGATGTCTACTTTGATGCTAATTAGCATTTTCAAATCAGAGAGTAAATAGTGCAGAATATATTGATCAAAGTCACCTTGTCCTAGAGAGATTTACATGGTTATCAAAACATCACGCCAGGGTAAACCTACACGAAACACAGCCCTAATTTTAAGTGTTTCTAAAATCCCCAATGTGGAAAATGAATGGTGGAAAAACAATTGGAACCATTTCCCAGTTTGACAGCTAGGTTTTATGGGTATTGACACCTTCACTGTGAGGCTCTACGTGGAAATATGGCCTTGTGGGAACTCTAACCCTATAAAAGGTGTGTATCAATTTAACCTTTTTGTTTTTGAAAATTATTTGAGACCATGCTTCCAAAACCATGGTCTCAACAAACTCAGAGTGCATGGACTCATAAGAAAACCCCATAGAGAAGACTCCTTCATCCAATGACTCTTATGTGTAATGGACTGGAACTGAGAGTCATGATCAAGGGCTAAGAAGAGGGGAACCCAAGTCTTAGAAGGTTGGGATTTCACATGGTTGTAATGGAAACCCCCTAGGTAAAAATAACATCCAAATGATCAAACATACCCATTAATGATTTCATCAAGTTTAATACATATGTAAAAATGCCATCTTATGTACATTCGTATAAAATGTGTTCTATCTGAAATTAAGATACAATAGCATAGCAATAACATTAACACTAGAAATGATTCACAACAACAAAAATCAGCCTATTGCACATCTTCGATCTAGCCATTGGTGTGAATGCTCATCATTGTTACAAGTTTGTCCCTGTAAACTCAACGAACAGGAGAATACTGTTGAACATATATATAGGGTTTCACGCGATGGTCCTATTGGTCAGATGTTCCTGCTTTGTCCAAATGGCTCAGTGCATCTAAACAAAGACTGAATTCATGTCCAGAATTAAAAACGGGGCCAAAGTTAGACTGCCTCTACTGTGATAATCACTGCTGTATTATTGTCAACCCACACCATTAGTTAGGCCATCACTCACAGAGAGGAAAGCCAGGTAATAGAATACATTAATTAACTACAATCTATCCATCGTGGTCCTCTGTAGCTCAATTGGTAGAGCATGGCTCTTGTAACGCCAGGGTAGTGGGTCCACCCATACGTTAAAAAAAATGTATGCACGCATGACTGTAAGTCGTTTTGGATAAAAAGCGTCTGCTAAATGGCATATTATTATGATTGTTAATACATTTAGTAACATTCAAAACGTTAATACATTTTGAATCAAGGTCTTGCTGTATATTCCACTTCAGTTGGCACCTCAGTCTAACCCTATACATTAAATCATGCAATAAACCATGTTCTATATGGATGTAAATGTCCATGAGTCACTCATAAAGACTACATTTAAATTATTAAGAAAAAGATAACATGAGTAAAATACTAGTTCATGTTAAGTTAATAATGTCACTTGGTAAACAATAGGTTTGTAGATGAGACAATGTGAGAGAGAATGAGTGGTTGTGGAGGCTGGAGGCGGTTGTGGAGGCTGTTGTGGAGGCTGGAGGCGGTTGTGGAGGCTGGAGGCGGTTGTGGAGGCGGTTGTGGAGGCTGGAGGCGGTTGTGGAGGCTGGAGGCTGTTGTGGAGGCTGGAGGCGGTTGTGGAGGCTGGAGGCGGTTGTGGAGGCTGGAGGCGGTTGTGGAGGCTGGAGATGCGTAGGTCATCCATGTAGATATATTGCTGTATGGAGTTCAGCAGGGATCAATACTAGGACCACTACATTATACTCCTCAGTGTTGTAGGCAGTTCATTACATACAGCCTATGGACAGTATGCTGTCAAATAATTATATCAATAATAATAATAATAATATCAGCCTCAATTTAAAGTAAAAGTTCATATTTGTGCATTCTCAGCAACCAATGGTGCACCTCTTCATCATGGAAGTCACCAGATCAAAATAGCCTAAGTCTAAAGTACTGTACACTACATCAAGTACAGTCAAAGCCACTATAACGGAGTGAAGAGTGCATCCATCGTCAGGACGCGTGCTCAGTCAGAAGACCACCATTCAATTCCACCAAGGTTAGAGTTTGTAAAACAGGGCACCCTTTGTAATTGGAAGTACTGAGTCTGAACCACTAGAATGAAAACCTGAAAAAGTCCCCCCTCCAAAGCCTAGCCCCTCTACAGCCATTAGACCTATGTAGATTGCATTGTTCCAGAGTTAAGAGTGAGACAACACCTGGTATTACGGACATCTCATTTTACACCGGGCATGCTCACACTCACTCACGCCCCTCGATCCTCCGGATGGCTCTGATTGGCTAATCTAGTGAGCATGCTCCCTGGGGCTCGACCCTGTTCTTGGGGAGCCAACCAACCAAGCCCACACCTCCAGGGGGCTCTCTCCTCTCCCTCCACTTCCTCCTGTCCTCCTCCTCCTTTGTCAGTGTATCCCAGATGGTCTGAGTCTCAGAAAGCTCTCCTATAACTCCTCCTCCTCCGTCAGTGTATCCCAGATGGTCGGAGTCTCAGAAAGCTCTCCTCCTCCTCCTCCTCTGGTAATGTGTCCCAGTCAGTCTCAGACCACCAGTAGGGATCTCGTCTCAGACTACCTCCTCTGACTCCAGATTGTATTCTTCATACAGGGCATCCAGGATGGCCAGTTGTTTCTCCATGGCAGGCAGGTAGACCCCCAGGTCCCGGTGCATGCCTGTGTTGAATCCTTCTTTCAGTTCATCCCCCTCTCTTGACACCAGGGCAGCCGCAAAGCTGCTGTAGGATGGTGCTGCTCGGAGGGCCAGCTGGGAACGGAAGAGATGAACAAACAGTCTCACACACAAACACACCAAGGTCATTATAGGTTTGTATTTCTATATTCCTTTTAAGATTTGTATTATAAATTCAGTTTAGTTTCAGTTAGTTTGCAGATCCACTTTACTCATTTTGATTCAGTTTTATAAAAACATTTATATTTCGTTTTTAGATTATTTAAATTTCAGTTTGAGTGTTAGGCACAGAAAGAAGCCTGTGTGTGGGAGGCTAGGAGCCATTTATGCCTTTAGTTTTTTGTGATGTCACTTCTTGCCACTGTGGGGCAGTAATGCATAAGGTGATTGGTCTGGTTATAGGTTAGGTTAAGTTTAAAGGTACAACAACCAGGAGCATTGCAGCCCAAGGCTAAACTACTCCGCTGTTTTGGTCCTGTACCACGTTGTAGCAGCTGAAGCACCTGTGTGAGAGCAAAGTCTTGCACTGTGGCCTCCTGTAGCTCAGTTGGTAGAGCATGGCGCTTGCAACACCAGGGTTGTGGGTTCGTTTCCCATGGGGGTCCAGTATGAAAAATGTATGCACTCACTAACTGTAAATCGCTCTGGATTAGAGCGTCTGCTAAAATGACTAAAATGTAAAAAAATACAATTGTGATCGTCTCAATGGACGCGTTCTGACAAGTAGATCACTTTTGTCAAGTAGGTGACCATCGTTGGTCACCGCCTTTTCAAAAAGTGTTGCATTCTGGGGAGAAAG
This sequence comes from Coregonus lavaretus, assembly GCF_964263955.1. Classification (NCBI taxonomy): domain Eukaryota; kingdom Metazoa; phylum Chordata; class Actinopteri; order Salmoniformes; family Salmonidae; genus Coregonus; species Coregonus lavaretus. Next base: position 355,598 of record NW_028161624.1, on the reverse strand, counting down.
AAATTGTCAGACTTGCACCTAATGTCAACTGTATGAACTGTACAAAAATTGTGATCAAAAGGTCATGAAGTTTTGACTGCAAGTTTCTGCAGTTGCTCTTCACCGACTTCCTCCTGCAGCCATCGCATGCATTGTGGGAAAATGTATGCACTCACTAAACTGTAAGTTGCTCTGGATAAGAGCGTCTGCTAAATGACTAAAATGTAATGTAGGAGTCTCTATTGTCAAACAATCATTAGGGTTTTTTTGTTTGGCCCACGCGAACGTGACCAAACATGATTGAAACAGGAACCAATTTGCTGTGATTTGTGTGCAGTGGATGTATACAAATAAATGATATGAGGCTCTCTTTCACTGATTGTACAATGTGTACACATTATTATATTATGATTTCAGTGTGAGTGTGTGATATGGGGGCTAGATATGTGTTTATTTCAACATTATAAAGAAAACCTTTTATAAAAACAATGGCAACACTGCCATGTTGATCTGTGCCTTTGCTGTTAGAGAACTACATTAGTATACGACTTTCGGCTGTCGCAGATGCACCTCCCCCGACTACACTCCTTGACTTCCATTTACAGTCGGTTGCTTTAAGACTTACCAAGCTTGAAAACCCCATTAGAAATCCTTAAACCCCATTGAAAACCCCATTAGATTTTTGCCCCCCCCCCCAAAAAAAAACTAAAACTGAACATAATTCATGTTTTTATTTTATTTTAGTTCGTTTTAGAGTCAAAGAGAACAGTTTCAGTATAGTTTTACAGACGGATTTGTTAATTATTTTATTTCCGTTTACGAAATAGTTTTTTTCCCATGATTAGTTTGTTTCAGTTTACTATAGTAGCCTTGGCTCACACACACACACACACACGCGCACACACACGCACACACACACACACGCACACACACACACCAAAGTGGGCATGATTGTATGATGGGAAACTTTTTCCAACTATAAACTGTTTCCCTAAAAGGAGCTTGACGACTGATTATTAAGTATTACTCACAGCAAATACACCTCGCACGACCCATCCATGATACTGACGCAGACTCCGTCCATAAGCATTACCTGAATGGAGAGGAGTGTGTTAGGAATACAGAGGACATTATACAGTATATTACATCAGACCAAAAGAGGACTATCACCTAACCATTAACCGTGTGTGTGTGTACCACAGTGTCGCGATGCTAACTCACCCAGCGCTCCGGGGATATCCCTTTCCCCAGAGTTGACCTGGGACAGGAACTCCTTGAGGAACTTGAGTCCTCGTTTGAGCCACAGCAGGGCCTCGGTGGCTGAGTTGCGGACGCGGGACACGCCTGTCTGCACCTCGTGGAGCACTATGGTCTGTAGTGTGGGGAAGCTGCCTGGGTCCGACGACAGCTTCTGGTGGATCTTCTACAGACAGCCACACAGGGAGGCAGAAGGACTTGTCACCATAAAGATAATGACTGCGGACCAAATGGCACCCGATTCCCTTTATATTACACTACATTTGGGACACAGCCCAGCAGTTCTGATAGGTTTCTAAATCTGGTTGGTCGTGTTGCGTTGCCACTTAACAGGGTTACTTGTGCCATGATATAACAACACTCTATACCGTGTCTTATTTTCGTTGGCAGTAGAGTAAAGTACTTGTGTCAAAGCTCTGCTTGTGAAATGTTCCAGTGCTTTATACACACAGCACTGCCTTATATCTCACTTTCACCTTCTAGCACAGCAACTGTTACAACAATCTTTGTTTAGAGTGTATTCTGCACAACTGAAGTGCCTACAGGACAGGTTAAGGAGACTGGGTGGGTGTCCTAAATTGTACCCTATTTCCTCTGTAGTGCACTACTTTTGACCAGAGCCCTGTGGGCCCTAGTCAAAAGTACTGTACTACTGTATATAGGGAATAGGGTGTCATTTGCATGTGTGTCCCTCTTGTGGTCATTTAAAGAACTGTTGATAATGGCCAGAGGCTTTTATAACATCTGCACCCAGAATGTTATGCTGATTTGAGCAGCTTTTAAGGTTTTAGTAAATATAATCGAAGTTCCATTTCCTGTAATGTAATATCAAACATTGTTCTAAACTCAAGGCAGCCCTTCCTCTTACCTTGATGTTGCCTGTAAAATCCATTTTAACTGGCGCAAATACTGTGGATCCTAGTTTGTCTGTGGAGAGAGAGTCCAATGTCACTTCAGTGCTGGATATTTTTTACACTATTGTTTGTCCTTGTGTGGCGGTTTCACGGATACAGATTAAGGCTAGTCCTGGACTAAAACGCCAGTTCGATGGAGAATCTCCATTGAAAATGCTTTTGCGTCAATGATTAGTGTTAATCTGTGTCCGGGAAACCCCCCCCCTGGTGTTTTATTCCCGATGAACCATTACAAATTGATGTAGATTTCAATAGAATAATACATTGACAAAACAACGAAGTATAACATGGAAGAGACAGTAAAGCCTGGAGGATCAAGAGCAATGTGTGTGACATATAATACATCCCAGTACCTGAATATAGTTTATCACACTGACATGCATTATGGTGGGTCGGATCACATGAACAATGGACAGAGGGGTGTTGTATCTCTTCAAGGTGGATTACACATTCCAGACTCCACACACACGCGCCCAAACACACACCCAAACACACACCCTCCCTCCCATGAAACCCATCCAGTTGATTAGTAAGTAAGAGAAATAAATACCTCCAGTCAGCCAGAGAACACATCCAATAGGATGATCAATTAGATGCAGATGAGGAGAGAACGGTACGAACGTGTGAGAGGAGAGAACGGTACGAACGTGTGAGAGGAGAGAACGGTACGAACGTGTGAGAGGAGAGAACGGTACGAACGTGTGAGAGGAGAGAACGGTACGAACGTGTGAGAGGAGAGAACGGTACGAACGTGTGAGAGGAGAAGGGTTCATGAGAAAAAGAAGACACTGAAAGAAGAAAACATGAAGGATAGAGCATGCACTACCACCAGGTGGAAAAGGTGATGATTTAGAAGAGATGGAATGATTGAGAAGAGGGGGGGAGGAGGAGACAGATGAGTGAGAAGTGACCGTCCTACCTAATACAGGCACTATTGCATAGCATGAGTCCAAAAAGGCTTGTGTAGGGATACCACTGTCTTCAACCAGTCTTATATCACTGAATCTAAAGAGAAGTCAAAGAGATTCAAACAAGGGGAGATATTAGTGAGGTCCAGCATCGGCAACCTTTATTTGATTCAATCAATCAAACAAAAACAGAAAAGAATGGGGTAGAACCAAAGTGGAGCTAAAGACAGGATCCACACAAGACCATGCTGTCAGGCTATTGGGTGATTTGAGTTCTTGTGTCTAACTTGGATATACCTGTATAATAAATAGTTATAATGTATCAAAAACATATCCGCTATGTTCCCCATCCTCTATGGTGTTGTTCTGAATACTTTTTCCACTAGCTCTGTGTTCGAGGCTTACTGCACTTAAACACGTTAACACTGCTTAGATTGTCTCTCCCTGTCATTGGAATACTGTAACATCATAAGTGAACATCACAGTTCTGATCATTCATATCACGGTTATGATCATTCAAATCCTAGCTTAATGCTGAATAACACTGTTAAAAGGGGCTTTCAAATGTCATCAAAATGAAATGAAAAGAAAGAGTGAAATGATTACAAAAAAAAAACATGACCGACCCCAACATCAGATGAGGGCATCTCTGTAATAGTCATGTGATCAACAGAGAACACACCAGTGTAAAACAGTGTAAAACTCGTTAAATGTTCAAATGGATTTAAAAACAGTCATAAAACGTTCAATGTGACCCTGTTTTAACCTAGCCTGAGTGCCAGTCTATGCGGTCATGCCAACTCCTTGTCAATCATTAACAGCAATGGAGTTGGCAAGAGCACAAACAGATCTGGGACCAGACTAGTTTTGACCCTTTTTGTTTTTGCACAGGCAAGGAAAAACGACCTTTGCCCTTTCATACCCAAAGCATGAGCATTGGACCTAAACAGTACATATCAGAGTTGCATAATTCACAGCAAAATCTGAACACACTAAATAGATGAATCTCAATAATAAATCCCTCATTGTGTAATCACAACGCCATTATAGTACCTAGAATAATTACAGGGGAAAAGGGTATTAAACAATTAGTGTATGTGTTGGCCCTTGTTCTGTCTAGTTATTGCTAGTGAAATATTAACATTGAGCGCTGTAGTATAACTACTACACTCTGGGGTGACGTTTTCCCCTAGCGACAGATCTAGGCTCAGCTTTCCTTTCCCCAATCCTACAATGCAAAAAGTGAAATCTAGGCAAGCCTAAATATCTTATATTGAGTGATAATTCATTTAAAATTAGTTTTCTTTTCTTGTTTTTTCTTCGCACCAAGCTAAATTATCAAAATGTCATTGGCAGATAATTTGGCATATTTTAAACTCAAAATATTTTCCCTTAATACGACTATGTCTCTGCGTTTTATGTCTCTGTGTTCAGTATGAAGGAAGTTGGAGGTAGTTTCGTAAGCCAATGCTAACTAATTTAGCTTAGCGCAAAGAATGAAAGTCTTCTGGATCAGCTAGCATGCTAGCAGATACCCAAGACTTCCAGTCTTTGAGCTAACGCTACATTGCCAATATCCTGAACTATCCCTTTAACCATTAGTGGGGGAAATGCAAAACTGAGCCAAGATCAGTGTCTAGGGTCAACTTCACCGTAAGGTCTACAGTATGTGTCCCTCTTGCGGTGTGTCCCCATACCTGTGACTCATCGTACTGAAGAATGTGTCCACCTGCTCTGTCTCCTCCTCTTCTTCTCCCTCTTCTTCCTCCGGCTTGGCTTCCTCTTGGTCAGTGACAGTTTCCTGTTGGTCCTGGGTCACTTCCTGTTTCTCTTCTTCTTGGGCATTGCTCATTTCCTGCTCCACCTCTTTGAATTCCTCCTCTTCCTCTTGCTGTGCTGGTTGGTCAGTGTGTTCTGGGTCAGGATTGGTTTGGGGAGCGGACTCCTCCTCTTCCTCCTCCACTACAGACTCCTCTGGGTCCTGGTGGTCCCCGCCGGCTGGGCTATTCTCTGTATGGCACAGAGCCACACACACAACATGTTAACAAATGTTCTGTTCCAGTTGGCATGTATGAGCCATAGCAACTGGCATGTGAAACCCATTCAAGCAGAAATGGTCAATGCCATTTCAAGGAGAACTCTAAACCACTATCTTAAAAGTAGACAAGTCTCTGGGTATAGTACGTAGTGACAGAAGCTCTTTCTGAGTTCCACATTTATCGTGTGCCAGCGATAGTAATGTCTTCGTACATTTGGGTCCGTTATTTAAATCAACGTTAAGGTAGATATAATAAAGCTGCTGGGCATCCATCATTGTCTCCCATCTATAAGGCATTACTTGATCAGCTGGTCCTCTTTCTACAGATCTCCTGTATGGTGAGCAGTAAAAGGTCTCATGCTTTGGAGGTGATTATGGTTTACATACAGGGTGTGTGTGTGTGTGTGTGCACGTGCATTTGAACACGCAAGTGTATTTACTGTTGAAGTCGGACATTTACATACACTTAGGTTGGAGTCATTAAAACTTGTTTTTCAACCACTCCACAAATGTCTTGTTAACAAACTATAGTTTTGGCAAGTCGGTTAGGACATCTACATTGTGCATGACACAAGTAATTTTTCCAACAATTGTTTACAGACAGATTATTTCACTTATAATTCACTGTATCACAATTCCAGTGGGTCAGAAGTTTACATACACTAAGTTGACTGTGCCTTTAAACAGCTTGGAAAATTCCAGGAAATGATGTCATGGCTTTAGAAGTTTCTGATAGGCTAATTGACATCATTTGAGTCAATTGGAGGTGTACCTGTGGATGTATTTCAAGGCCTACCTTCAAACTCAGTGCCTCTTTGCTTGACATTATGGGAAAATCAAAAGAAATCAGCCAAGACCTCAGAATTTTTTTTGTAGACCTCCACAAGTCTGGTTCATCCTTGGGAGCAATTTCCAAACGCCTGGAGGTACCACGTTCATCTGAGCAAACAATAGTACGCAAGTATAAACACCATGGGACCACGCAGCCGTCATACCGCTCAGGAAGGAGACGCGTTCTGTCTCCTAGAGATGATGTACTTTGGTGCGAAAAGTGCAAATCAATCCCAGAACAGCAGCAAAGGACCTTGTGAAGATGCTGGAGGAAACAGGTACAAAAGTATCTATATCCACAGTAAAACGAGTCCTATATCGACATAACCTAAAAGGCCGCTCAGCAAGGAAGAAGCCACTGCTCCAAAACCGCCATAAAAAAGCCAGACTACGGTTTGCAACTGCACATGGGGACAAAGATCGTACTTTTTGGAGAAATGTCCTCTGGTCTGATGAAACAAAAATAGAACTGTTTGGCCATAATGACCATCGTTATGTTTGGAGGGAAAAGGGGGTCACTTGCAAGCCGAAGAACACCATCCCCAACCGTGAAGCACGGGAGTGGCAGCATCATGCTGTGGGGGTGCTTTGCTGCAGGAGGGACTGGTGCACTTCACAAAATAGATGGCATCATGAGGAAGGAAAATTATGTGGATATATTGAAGCAACATCTCAAGACATCAGTCAGGAAGTTAAAGCTTGGTCGCAAATGGGTCTTCCAAATGGATAATGACCCCAAGCATTCTTCCAAAGTTGTGGCAAAATGGCTTAAGGACAACAAAGTCAAAGTATTGGAGTGGCCATCACAAAGCCCTGACCTCAATCCTATAGAAAATGTGTGGGCAGAACTGAAAAAGCGTGTGCGAGCAAGGAGGCCTACAAACCTGACTCAGTTACACCAGCTCTGTCAGGAGGAATGGGCCAAAATTCACCCAACTTATTGTGGGAAGCTTGTGGAAGGCTACCCGAAACGTTTGACCCAAGTTAAACAATTTAAAGGCAATGCTACCAAATACTAATTGAGTGTATGTAAACTTCTGACCCACTGGGAATGTGATGAAAGAAATAAAAGCTGAAATAAATCATTCGCTCTACTATTATTCTGACATTTCACATTCTTAAAATAAAGTGGTGATCCTAACTGACCTAAGACAGGGAATTTTTACTTGGATAAAATGTCAGGAATTGTGAAAAACTGAGTTTAAATGTATTTGGCTAATGTGTACGTAAACTTCCGACTTCAACTGTAAATGAGAGACCTGTAGGGGGTGTTTGGGTGGTTCTCTCAGGGAGTGTGTCTGGTCCTTCTAGTTGGTCTGGTCCCACTGCTCCAGAGTCAAGGATCTGGTTGTCATGGGTTACAGATCCTTCTGAGATTTCTTTTAACTCCCTCTGTCTGGGAAAACAAGACAAGAACCACTCACATCCTGGCCACAGAGTTATCATGGATACATATCTAAAGCTGTATTTTCATGCAGTTAGTGGAATTCTAACAAATCATGGAAGATCAAATCAAAATGTATTTGTCACATGCACCGAATACAACAGGTGTAGACCTTACCGTGAAATACTTACTTCCAAGCCCTTAACCAACAATTCGGTTCAAGAAATAGTTAAGAAAATATTTTCTAAATAAACTAAAGTAAAAAATAAAATAAAAAGTAACACAAAATAACAATAACGAGGCTATATACAGGGGGTACCGGTACCGAGTCAATGTGCAGGGGTACAGGTTAGTCAAGGTAATACATGTACATGTAGGTAGGGGTAAAGTGACTATGCATAGATAATAAACAGCAAGTAGCAGCAGTGTAAAAACAAGGGAAGGGGGGGGTCAATGTAAATAGTCCGGGTGGACATTTTATTAATTGTTCAGCAGTCTTATGGCTTGGGGTTAGAAGCTGTTAAGGAGCCTTTTGGACCTAGACTTGGCGCTCCGGTACCGCTTGCCGTGCGGAGAGAACAGTCTATGACTTGGGTGACTGGAGTCTTTGACAATTTTTAGGGCCTTCCTCTGACACTGCCTAGTACATAGGTCCTGGATGGCAGGAAGCTTGGCCCCAGTGATGTACTGGGCCGTATGCACTACCCTCTGTAGCGCCTTACGGTTGGATGCCAAGCAGTTGCTATGCCAGGCGGTGATGCAACCGGTCAGGATGCTCTCGATGGTGCAGCTGTAGACATATTTGAGGATCTGGGGACCCATGCCAAATCTTGCAGTCTCCTGAGGGGGAAAAGGTGTTGTCGTGGCCTCTTCACGACTGTCTTGGTGTGTTTGGACCATGATAGTTTGTTAGTGATGTGGACACCAAGGAACTTGAAACTCTCGACCCGCTCCACCGCCCTGTCGATGTTAATGAGGGCCTGTTCGGCCCTCCTTTTCCTGTAGTCCACGATCAGCTCCTTTGTTTTGCGCACGTGGAGGGAGAGGTTGTTGTCCTGGCACCACACTGCCAGGTCTCTGATCTCCTCCCTATAGGCTGTCTAATCGTTGTCGGTGATCAGGCCTACCACTGTTGTGTCTTCAGCAAACTTAATGATGGTGTGTTGGAGTCGTGCTTGGCCACGTAGTCGTGGGTGAACAGGGAGTACAGGAGGGGACTAAGCACTCACCCCTGAGGGGCCCCCGTGTTGAGGATCAGCGTGGCAGATGTGTTGTTGCCTACCCTTACCACCTGGGGGTGGCCCGTCAGGAAGTCCAGGATCCAGTTGCAGAGGGAGGTGCTTAGTCCCAGGGTCCTTAGCGATGAGCTTTGTGGGCACTATGGTGTTGAAAGCTGAGCTGTAGTCAATGAACAGCATTCTCACATACATTTAAGTCATTTAGCAGACGCTCTTACCTTGGACGACGCTGGACCAATTGTGCGCCGCCCATGGGTCTCCCGGTCGCGGCCGGCTGCGACAGAGTCTGGACTCGAACCAGGATCTCTAGTGGCACAGCTAGCACTGCGATGCAGTGCCTTAGACCACTGCGCCACTCGGGAGTCATAGGTGTTCCTTTTGTCCAGGTGGGAAAGGGCAGTGTGGAGTGTGATTAAGATTGCGTCATCTGTGGATCTGTTGGGGCGGTATGTGAATCGGAGTGGGTCTAGGGTTTCCGGGATGATGGTGTTGATGTGAGCCATGACCAGCCTTTCAAAGCACTTCATGCCTACAGACGTCAGTGCTACAGGGCGGTAGTCATTTAGGCAGGTTACCTTCGCATTCTTGGGCACAGGGACTATGGTGGTCTGCTTGAAACATGTAGGTATTACAGACTCGGTCAGGGAGAGGTAATCCGTTTGGCCCCGCGGCCTTGTGAATGTTGACCTGTTTAAAGGTCTTGCTCACATCGGCTACGGAAAGCGTGATCACACAGTCATCCGGAACAGATGGTCTCATGCATGCTCCAAGATGGAGATAAGGGAGTGTGTTCCATAAAGGTGGAATGCTGGTGTAAAGGTTAAGACCGTGAGCAACAAGTTAGCTTGAAACCAAACTTCTGAAAAGAGAGCCACCTACTTTTCCTGATTTGATTGATTGACAGGTTTGACCTGTGGAACAAAGAAAATAGCACATTAGCCAAAGACAGTACAGTAAGAAGATAGGCTAAAACTGCTCTCCAATAGAAATCCCTGATCACACTTGTAGGCGATGTAATGGCGACGTTGGCTAGCTAAGCTCATGCGTAGAATTACGTCATTGGTTCTAACGGTCGTCTTGCACCGAACTGCGCATTTGCAGGCCGTCAAATCAAAAGGCTGTCCTTCGATATAAAGTTGTTTTTGACGAAAATGAAAACATTTTCGTTTGTCACGAGGTTGGAGTAATAACATGTTCAACTACTTAATTAAGACATTGGCTCCAATCTAGGTTGGGACTTTAGATTTTCGAAAAAATTGCATTGTTTAGAAAGGGTGCAAAGGTGAATTGAGTTATTGCACACGCACACTTCAGAGTAGGCGTTCCCTAACGCAAATATGCAAATGCATGCTAGAACACGCCAATAGGATCTTGCTAGTTCGTGTTTGGCTCTGCCCACCTCCTTGCTTGTTCTGCCCACTATGACTCATTTGTTCCCATTTGAAACGACGGGCTGTGGTCTATCTTGGTTTAGTTATAAAAATCTTTGGTTTCTCTATGCGTACGTTGGTACCTTCTGGGGTTTGATGGTGGCCACGGGAGGTGACCCGGGCGGGGTCTTTGTAGCCTGGTCTGAGCTGAAGGTGCGGTTGGCGATCAGCATGCACTCCTCCAACGTCTTGAGGAAGGTGGTGCATGTAGACTTCACCATGGTGCCAGAGTTCTCCCCTGGCTGAAACAGACACACAACCATCAACTCCTAAGCAGATTGCTTATCCCTTGCTTGTGCTGTCAAAGTGACTGGTCATTTGCATAGCAACATACATAGCAACCAAATCCAATGGCGACTCAAACAGAGCATCCATACTGAACTCAGTGAGAAAAGATTCTATGGTTGCACAGAGAGTAAATAGGCCATTGAAACCTCAGCCCTCCCTCTGTCTTACCTCCTCAGTCTCCTCACTGTCCTTGATCTGGTTGACTTGCTGGAGGAGAAGGTCACAGTACAGCCTCAACTCTGACATCTTGGTCTTCAGAGCCTCTGTGTTCTCCTGATGCTCTGAGAGAGAGCGAGAGAGCGAGAGAGATGTTGCTTCTTGAAAATATCCTTGGCTGTGTAATTTGAATTTTTAAGATTAATAAAGCTCATATTCAGTGCATACATTTATCTTTCTATAATACACAATGTCCAGTGTTCTGTTGGTGAGTCTTGGGTTGATAGTCACTAGACTGGATGCTTTATGTTATGCATTAAACTCATATCTGTTGATAGTGATTGACGCCAGACTGTTGTGTACTCAACACACTGATTATTATTGTATTTTCTGTGAAACACTGATTCTGTAGCAGCTGACACCTTTTGTTTTGACTTCCTACAAGCCTCTCGGCTGGCGTTTACAGAACAGTTGTCTGCTGATCAGAGAAGGCCAAGTAGACCATTTCTCTGCTTCTGTGCTGGAGGTGTCTCCCTGTTGTAACTTGTAATAAACAGGATTGGCTTTATCTGCAACTGCTCTTCTCTTTTGTTCACCTGGAAATTACTTTTACAGGTTACGTCCCAAATGACACCCTACTCCCTATTTAGTGCACTACTTTTGAGCAGTGCCAATAGGCTCTGGTGAAAAGTTGTGCACTATTTGGGAATAGATGCCATTTGGGATGCAGAAGTTCTCACTTGCTTACTGTAGATCATCAACTAGATTCAGCCGCGGGCCAATTTTTATTTTTTTCTTGAGCGGATGGTCAGGGGGCCGGAACATAGTTACAAATAATTTGTAGACTTCAAATTGACCGGAAGAATCCTAAAAATATATAATATTTGACTAAAACATTAATTTCAAACCTTGTTTACATTTATACCATCACATATATCTCTCTATTATACGTGGGAATACTTTGGAACAGATTTCCAAAATTAAAATCACTCGGCGCTGATTTGCTGGTGTTTTTACAGTCTCATGTTCAGACAAACAAACAACTGGTTTTGGGGGTTTTTCTTCAGAAAACTGGGGAGGGACAAATAATTTCACCCACAGGCCACCAGTTGAGGAACCCTGCTGTAGATATTGAGTTATAACACATTAATTTCACGAAGTCAGTTTGATAGCTTTTAAGAGGTCACCCATGTAGCCCTACATGTCCATGACAGACACCAGGTTCACATACAACAGGTCAAACCAAGCCAAATAAAATACCCACACAACAGCATGAAATCATGTTTCATTCAAGCTATTGTGTGTTTTCAGACTTGTTTGGAGTAACCCAAAGCTATCACCTTACCTTTCTCTCTCTTGGTTCGGTTGTCTGTGAGGCAGGCCTTTGCAGATCCCAAGGCGACCAGCCATTTCTGCCTCTCCGCTGCGTTGATGGCTCTGAGGTAGAAGTACTGTTCTCCAGGGATGGTCAGGTCAACACGTGTGAAGTCAGAGGAGTGGACTAGTATGGAGTGGAAGAGAGAGAAAGACAGAGAGGGGGTAAACCCGAGTTAACAGCATCCTCAAGGGTGTAGGACAGTGGTTCCCAACCCTTTTCGGGTTAGTGTACCACCAACTGAATTTAGCTCTGCCCGGAATTCCCCTGAAGCACCACCTCGTGTGCATTTTATCAGTAAGTCTATGGTCTCATGAGTCTTCAAGTACCCCGTGTGGATAGGCCAAGTACCCTGAGGGGTCCTAGTACCCCAGGTTGGGAACCACTGGTGTAGGAGACATTTTGGCCAATCGTATGTGGTTGTTATGTTGTCTATAGTTTGTCTGTCTTTGTGTATTCCACTTAATATGTACACTAGAGCACTATATGTTGGGTCATGTGTGTATAGGCACACAGGTAACCAGGAAGTGGTAAAGAGCTTTTCAAATGGAAGATTTGGTGAGTAGTGATATTTTTATGACTAAAACAATATAGGCTAAGCTTCAGATTGACTCTTCAGTATGGTGTAGCCCATCTAGTTCAAAGGAGCGCAACAGTTAGCATGTTGTCATAATATACCGGCCACAGTATTTACCAAGCCAATAAGTACCAACCTTGTATTTCACACACTGAGATTTTGATGCTGCCCTTGCATCCTTTCCAGGAATCTTCTTGGGAGTCATAGTAGGACAAAGTCCCTCCTTCCAGTACAAACCAGCGAGGCTGCCAACCTGGAAAAAGGGGATGTTGATAACTATGACCATTATGTAAAACAACACAATTCATTGTAACCTGTAATAGCTATCTAGCTAACACAGCAAGACATGACGCATGACTCAGTGGCATCCAATGACAATTAGCTAACTAGCTAGCTAAGGTTAGAGCATGTTGATTTTCTGGCTGACTACCTGTCCAGCTAGTTGTTAGCTAACTAGCTAGCTATCTGACTCAAAGCCGACTTATTCAGAAGCTCAGTTAGCTAGCTACATAGTTACTACATACCACTTATGTAATTTGTCCACTTGTATAGGATTCCCTCCATTCTTCATCTGTTTCTGAGGTTCATTACTTGTTTATCAGAACAAGACGCCAACCACAGCTGATCCTGGAGACTCAATTTAATTCCCAAGTAAGATTTTCGGCGCTAAAGGACCCGTTTCATTTGGACTACGACAGAAAAGTACGTAAGTCATACATGAATGGGGTTCCATGTGATCGCGTGAGATCCCGCCCAGTTATATGACGTCAAAGTAATTTGCGTTTTATGGCCTGTGTACGTGACAATGTGGGAGGAACTATGTATGTCCTCCAATGAACAGAAACTATTTAGAAATTGGGTGTGGCCTCCAAAAATTCTCTCCAATCGCAAAAGTGGTGGTCTCACAACTGAACAAGGGAAACATTTTGTTAATGCAAGTACCCTTCTAACGTTTGCCTGCCACGTAGCTAGCAATTGATATAGACTCCATGCAACATTGTTGCACACTTGTTAGTCAGGCTTGTCTATTTAGTTTTGTACTCTGGATTTATCTATCTATCCAACCAGCAACCACTGAAATGTTACTCCTATCTTTTTGGTCAATTGTTTCGTGCTTTTTGTATGTGAATGGCGCTAAACTACCCGAACCAGAGGTGAAAATTGAGGTTTTACATAAACCCTTTATCTGCTTTCAGAAGTCGAAATATGGAGACCTACTTCTTGTGCACTTCGAGGGATTTCTGGAGAGCAATGGCACCATGTTTCATTCCAGGTGACTTGTTGAAATCGATATGGAATGCTCTGTTGATTGGATAAGTTTCCGTTGCTTCTTGCTGCAATCTTACAGTCTACTAACCAATGGTCAACCAATCCATCACACTCGAGAGTTGAATTGCCCACCAAATGAATCCCTCTGATCACACTCCCATAACAACGGCATGTTTGTGAACATTGACAATCACTGTGTTTGTTTGTTTTTCTGATTGTTAAACCGGTTGGTTAAAGGGATAGTCCAATCAAAAACTATATTACGGTATTTTGTTAATTAGTCCACTGTCAATACAATCCTAAAAATGGTGCATGTCAGCACTGTAATGACGCGTTTTTGCCCGTGAACCAGAGGAGGCTGGTGGGATAAGCTATAGGAGGACGGGGTCATTGTAATGGCTGGTATGAAATATATGGAATGGTATCAAACACATCAAGCATATGGAAACCACGTTTGACTCCGTTCCATGAATTCCATTCCAGCCATTACAATTAGCCAATCCATCTAGAGCTCCTCCCACCAGCCACCACTGGCATGAACTATCCCTTTAATTTAGCGGTTACTGATTTTTCTTTAAGAACACTATGATGGATCTGTGTGACTCTTGGCAGCCGTAACCACGGGGATAAGCAGCCAGTGTGGTTCACCCTGGGGATCCAAGAGGTGATCAAGGGTTGGGATAAGGGGCTGAAGAACATGTGTTCAGGAGAGAGGAGGAAGCTCACTATCCCCCCAGCTCTGGCCTATGGCAAAGAGGGAAAAGGTATTACACATGTGTTGACATAGGACTACCAGTAGCCTAATGCTTACCGAATCCTTCATACCCAATTACAGAACGTTAGCCTACCGGTACAAGAGGAAAATGTGTGATCTCCTGAGACACTGAAATCCATAATTACTTTAATTGGCTAGGTGCTCCTTTTGTGTCAAGGGTCAATGTCATCAGATGCATCACAAATGGGACAATATTCCCTAGTGCATTACTTTTGACTAGAGCGCTCTGGACGGAAGTAGTACACTAAGGAATAGGATACCATTTGGGACACAGACGACATGTCATGTTGCTCACGTGTATTTTGGCGGTTTGTTTCCAGGCAAAATCCCCCCCGAGAGTACGTTGATCTTTGACATTGAGATCATGGAGATTCGGAACGGTCCCAGGTCCCATGAGTCGTTCCAGGAGATGGATCTCAACGATGACTGGAGGCTCTCCAAACCAGAGGTAGGCATCAGAGGACTCTACACAAGGCAGGGATTAGTGGACCCTCGAGTCACAAACTACATGGCTAACCTCACTCCCCATCTTGAAATGTCACGTATTTGCGAGGCAGAGGATCCCTGGTTTGAGCTCAGTAAGGGACAGGGTACCTAGGGAAGTAAGTGATACTGTTAAGCAAGCTACAGCGATACTGTTACACCAGGCTAAACTCAATCAAGCCCAGTATTTGAACCCAGGTCTAGTGTTTGTTAATCTCCTGTAGGCAGATTATTTTACTTCTGGGTTAAAGAGATTAGGTGTTTGTTTATGTGAGGGTTTTATGTTCTCTCTGTGACAGGTGAAGGAGTACCTAAGGAAAGAGTTTGAAAGACATGGCTACCATGCTAATGACACGCATCATGAGGCGATGGTGGAGGACATCTTCAAGAAGGAGGATGAGGATGAAGATGGATTCATATCTTCTAGAGAGTTTACCTACAAACACGATGAGCTGTAGAAGTCTGAATTTTATAAGGTTGGTTCACAGTAGATCAAGCGACTGTCTGTGGATAACGTGTCGTTAGCCCAAGTATAAACCAGCCTTTACTCCTATTAACATGTCATTTCATTTTCACTATGTTCAATCGGTCTTGAATTTACAATTAAAGTGTTCTGAGGAGCGCTCAGGGTTTACTGGCATATATATTTAGGAGATTTTGGTATTTTTCAGGGATTTGTGGGTATGAAATTGCCTTGAATACGTATCATAGAGAACACTAAGTCCATCCACCGCATTTATGCCCAATGTGACCCATGTACAGTTATTTAGATTCATTTAAATGATTTTCTGTATAGACACATAGTCTTTAGTCTTTAGTTCAAGTACAAGGCTGATGGTGAATGATGGGGTCACCAGTTTGTAAAGTATCATACAGTATTTCTAAGAATATCTGTTTGTCAGCCACTGAAATAAAATGCCTTTTCATAAAACTCTCAAGAGTCATGTACTCTTTCTTTTTCACCGCAAACATGGCCAAGTTGCAACTGCGCCACCAATGCCTTTAGGGAGAGGCGCTTATAGCAGAGTACAGGATGATCAGTAGAGGGCGCTCTTTCTCCTGTTTTCATACCAAAACCCAAAGTGCAGAACAACTCCTTTACTTACTTGCAGAAAACAGTTAAAGTTAAAAGGTCCTGTTCCGTCACTAGTATTTGTCCCCCTATTTCACACCATCTGTAACACAGGGGTGAATAAGTGGATTACATAGAGCAAAGGGGAATACAGTATGAAGGAATGACCTGGTTCATCCTTTTTCATCTCAGGTTCACGCAGATGGACACTACCGTTTAAAGGTTTGGGGTCACTTAGACATTTCCTTGTTTTCGAAAGAAAAGCCATTTTTTTGTCCATTAAAATAACATCAAATTGATCGGAAATACAGTGTAGACATTGTTAATGTTGTAAATGGCTATTGTAGCTGGAAACGGCTGATTTTTTAAGGTCCTCAACTGACAGCTTCATTAAATAGTACCCGCAAAACACCAGTCTCAACGTCAACAGTGAAGAGGCGACTCCGGGATGCTGACCTTCTAGGCAGAGTTGCAAAGAAAAAGCCATATCTCAGACTGTCCATCTTAATCTTTTCTTTTTATTAGCCAGTCTGAGATATGCCTAGAAGGTCAGCATCCCGGAGTCGCCTCTTCACTGTTAACGTTGAGACTGGTGTTTTGCGGGTACTATTTAATGAAGCTGCCAGTTGAGGACCTGTGAGGCGTCTGTTTCTCAAACTACACACTCTGATGTATTTGTTCTCTTGCTCAGTTGTGCACCGGGACCTCCCACCCCTCTTTCTAGTCTGGTTAGAGCCAGTTTGCGCTGTTCTGTGAAGGGAGTAGTACACCGCGTTGTACGAGATCTTCAGTTTCTTGGCAATTTCTTGCATTGGAATAGCCTTCATTTCTCGGAACAAGAATAGACTGATGAGTTTCAGAAGAAAGTTATTTGTTTCTGGCCATTTTGAGCCTGTAATCGAACCCACAATTGCTGATGCTCCAAATACTCAACTACTCTCAAGAAGGACAGTTTTATTGCTTCTTTAATCAGCACAACAGTTTTCAGCTGTGCTAACATAATTGCAAAAGGGTTTTCTAATGATCAATTAGCCTTTTAAAATGATAAACTTGGATTAGCTAACACAACGTGCCATTGGAACACAGGACTGATGGTTGCTGATAATGGGCCTCTGTACACCTATGTAGATATTCCATAAAAAATTAGCCGTTTCCAGCTACAATAGCCATTTACAACATTAACAATGTCTACACTGTATTTCTGATCAATTTGATGTTATTTTAATGGACAAAAAAATTGCTTTTCTTTCAAAAACAAGGACATTTCTAAGTGACCCCAAACCTTTGAACGGTAGTGTACATACAGGACATTTCACTTAATTAAGGTCAGCCATTATCAAGTCCTGGCACTGTCATTAGCAACAATGCCGTTCGCATGAACCATAATGAGTTACAGTAGCTACCTCAAATCCAGTAAGGAGGAACTTGTCATTCGGATCCATCAACATTTATTGTATTAAGCCTAGGTAATTATGTTTCTAATAATGGTGCTCTAAATGGCAAGAATGTGTGATTTAAAAAGAACCCCAGCAGCTCCAGGGAAGTTGCAGTCTAAACATTTCCCCACACCCAGAGGACTAGCAACAGAACAATGACAATGGCTACATCTATTGTATGGTTCAAGCAAGGTCATGGATCCATTGATCTTTTAGAAACCAGAATAAACCAGCATCTTTAATAGTCTAGAGGTATTTAGACTTCTAGATGTATTTAGATTTCTAGATTTATTGAGACTTTTAGACTTCTAGACTTCGTCCTAATATTTATATATTTCTTAATTCCATCTTTTACTTTTTAGATTTGCGTGTATTGTTTTGTATTGTTAGATACTACTACACTGTTGGAGCTAGGAACATAAGCATTTCGCTACACCCGCAATAACATCTGCTAAATATGTGTATGCGACCAATAAAATGTAATTTAATTGAATTTGAGATGTATTTAGACTTCTAGATGTATTTAGACTTTTAGATGTATTTAGATTTCTTCACTATATCTGTTATTGTTAAGTGAAAATGAAACAAAGTAAACCAAATTACATATTTACACATTTATTTACAATAATGTTGATATCTTATTTTTTTTTCATATACATCTCTGAAGTAAACTTAGCAGACTGTAAACAATTCCATTCAAAACAGAGATTTTGAGACAGTGACTGAACAGCAAATATATTATCCACAATAAATATGTAACAAAGGTGTATTAACTTCATATGTATTTCCTGAGTGAGAGTGTGTGTGTGTACGTACATTGCAGTACTAAATGCAGATGTTTTTTTCTACATTTAAAATATTGTGATGTAAACAACTAAATGTAATCTTAAAATCTTCTCAACACTAGCTACATGCTGGCATATCCTTCATTGACATCCACTGTAAGGGTTCATTACTGCAATGGTTCCCAACCAGTGGTACTAGGACCCCAGGGGGTACTTGGCCTATCCACAGGGGGTACTTGGCCTATCCACAGGGGGTACTTGGCCTATCCACAGGGGGTACTTGGCCTATCCACAGGGGGTACTTAGCCTATCCACAGGGGGTACTTGAGGAGACTCGTGATCATAGACTTACTGGTAAAATGCACATGGGGTACTCCAGGCAGAGCAAAATTCAGTTGGTGGGACAGTAACCAAAAAAGGTTGGGAACCACTGCATTAGTGCATACTAGCATAATAACCACACAACTCCATCTCTACTCTTATCTTTGTCATTGATATAGCTCCCTCATTGTAGAAACAAACCCGTCTATTCCTTCAAAGACATTAGCTAGCCTAGTACAATATGAGCAGAATCAGATTAATACAACATGATCCAAATGAAGTTTGGTTGTATTTGAGTCCTTCATGTGCTTCATATCAAACCACCTCGAGTCCTTCATATTAAACCACCTCGAGTCCTTCATGTCAAACCACCTCGAGTCCTTCATATCAAACCACCTCGAGTCCTTCATATCAAACCACCTCGAGTCCTTCATGTCAAACCACCTCGAGTCCTTCATATCAAACCACCTCGAGTCCTTCATATCAAACCACCTCGAGTCCTTCATGTCAAACCACCTCGAGTCCTTCATATCAAACCACCTCGAGTCCTTCATGTCAAACCACCTCGAGTCCTTCATATCAAACCACCTCGAGTCCTTCATGTCAAACCACCTCGAGCCCTTCATATCAAACCACCTCGAGTCCTTCATGTCAAACCACCTCGAGTCCTTCATATCAAACCACCTCGAGTCCTTCATTTCAAACCACCTCGAGTCCTTCATATCAAACCACCTCGAGTCCTTCATGTCAAACCACCTCGAGTCCTTCATATCAAACCACCTCGAGTCCTTCATATCAAACAAACAAACAAGAAAACAAACACACAAAAAGCAACAAAGAAATAATAAAAAAATAAAAAAATGGACCCTGGCAGGAATATTTTTTACATTAGATACCATGTGCATTAGGCTGGGTGTGTATGAAATATGAAAACATACTTGAAAATGGATATTGTAACAACCTTAACCCAACACCTAGTGACCTCGTCAAAAAGTTCGGACCTGTTGGCGTAACGTTAAAGGTGTTGGCTTGAGTCCCTGTCAGGGCTACCTCCTGAATTTTCTACATTGGTGAGGCCATACACATGAGGGACTTGGTATAGAGAAGTGTGGGGACACACTCTCCTGAAGGAAGTTGGTAATGTAGCAACCTTAACCCAGACCTCTTTGGCGTTACCGTTAAGGGCTTGGCTGGACCCTGGTTCGAGTCCCGGTTGGGGCTACTTTCCGAATTCGCTACAATATGATTATGACATTTTTTACAATAATTTGATACTTCATAACTATTCCGTATCCATCTTTCATTGGCCTAAACATATTATGAATAAGGTGTATACCTAATATATTAACTTGGTATAGGCCCAATTGATCAACATTTATGAAGTTATATCTTTTGAAGTTTATGAAGTTATATCAATTGATCAACACTCGAAGTTATATCTTTAAAAAATGCCTAAAAAAATAAATTCTAATTGCATCATCAATGTCCCATGCTCCATAACAGGTTGCAGTCTGGCAGGTAGAATGAGAATGATAATGATATACCCTGGGCTACTTCGCAACAGCAGTCGCAGCAACATTTCCACTGAAGTTGTTATTTTCAGGTATGGTCCCCCTTACTCTTCTCTTCTCCTTAAAACGTCCAGAACGTGAAACTTTTAGATTCCGTCTACAAGTTTTCTCATTGAACATTGGCTCAAACTCTGCATCGTCAAAGGTTTCTGCATCTGGAAATGTTTCGTTTCCCTTTGAGTCCGGTGTAGATTTGGAGGAGATAGGAGAAATATGCTCCCCAGAAGGTTGGGTCTCACCAGATTCTTGGGTTGTTGGAATACTCTTCCTTGTCACAAATGCTCTCCACCAAGGGTATCTCACAGGCGCTGCCATATCTGGAGGATTAAGTTTCACCTGCAATATACGTTTCTGTATGTCAATATAGCCAAACTGGTATTGAGAAAAAAGAATAAATCATGCCATAAAAAGTCTGTCAATAATCAAAAATATTCAATAGGAAATCATCTTCATATAGCTGTTATGTAAACATGCTATACATTTGTGATCAGCTATGATGGATAATATAATGTCATACCCCTGCCATCAACTCACCTGTACGTTTTCAGCCCTCTGGGGTCTCTAGTATCTCCAAGGGGGTTAAACTTGAGGCCAGTTCTCAGCTGAGGACAACATGACCAACACACAGACCTTCTAAGACAGTGTAGATTCCCAAGTTGTTTCCACAGATGCATCCACTTGGAAGACTCAATTTACAACATCCAATCAAGGCTTGAATTTACATGAAGGCCAATGTTTTAAGTAGAAAAACAACAGTAAATAACCAGCTTTTGATGTATTTCCTGTGACTAAGAGGCAGCAAATGTTCCAGGTATGGGAACACACCGGTCTATATCGCCTACAGACAAAGCCCCACCCATGCACACCTGATTGGTGCAGGTAAAACTGGGAGAGAAGTTACCTCCCTGGAAGCCTGCAGGAAGAATACCTGACCTGCCAGCCATAGCAACACATTACCTGAGAACTAGACACACAGAAGAAACAATACATGCAAACTCCTCCACACCCTTACATTTAGAGACAGGGTGACTAATCATGGCAGCGTCCCAAATTGGCACCTTATTCCCTTCATAGTGCACTACTTTTGACCACAGTCCTACGGACCCTGTTCAAAAGCAGTGCACTAAATAGGGAATAGGGTGCAATTTGAGACGCAGCCCAAGTGTGTTCCCTCAGGTACAGGGCGTCCACCATTGTTGCTCTCTTCAGCACCAGCGCTATTGAACCATCGTTGTCCTATTGAAGGTGTGGTGCAGTACGTGTGTGTTGTGATTGCATTGCACCATGACGCAGACATTTCTTTGAGCAATTGAATTGTAGCCTATCCTAAATGTACACATAAAAGATTGAGCAAAGCGTAATTTTACATCCTTTTAATAAATCAGCATTTCATAAATTACAATCTTAATTGCACCAATCACAAAAATACTTTTAATAAAATGGATTCGTAGAAAGGATTTCAATTATTATATTATCAACAATGGAAAACAACAGAGAATGTGTCAACTTTGTCGTCATGGCGTTGTTGTTTGGAGTAGGTGAGCTCCACAGCACCTATAGCTGCTCCAGGCAGTTTTCTAGGCTGAACATTTAGACATCAATGTTTCCTGACTTTAGTATGTGTCAAATAGTGTAAACTGATGCATGTATTGGAAAAATACTACGAGGTCTAGTCCTTACCCAGATTAGATGTTTGGCAGTCTACAAGTAGCAATTACTGAACAAAAATATAAACGTAACATGTAAAGTGTTGGTCCCATGTTTCATGAGCTGAAATAAAAGATCCCAGAAATGTTCCATACGCACAGAAAGCTTATTTCTCTAAAATGTTGTGCACAAATTTGTTTACATCCCTGTTAGTATTTCTCCTTTGCCAAGATAATCCATCCACCTGACAGATGTGGCATATCAAGAAGCTGATTAAACAGCATGATCATTTCACAGGTGCACCTTGTGCTGGGGGCAATAAAAGTCCACTCTAAAATGTGCAGTTTTGTCACATAACACAATGCCACAGATGTCTCAAGTTTTGAGGGAGCGTGCAATTGGCATGCTGACTGAAGGAATGTCCACCAGAACTATTGACAGAGAATTGAATGTTCATTTCTACTTTAAGCCGCCGTCATTTTAGAGAATGTGGCAGTATGTCCAACCGGCCTCACAATCACAGACCACTTGTAACCACGCCAGCCCAGGACCTCCACATCCGGCTTCTTTACCTACGGGATCGCCTGAGACCAGTCACCCGGACAGCTGATGAAACTGAGGAGTATTTCTCTGTAATAAAGCCCTTTTGTGGGGGAAAACTCAATTCTGATTGGCTGAGCCTAGCTCCCAAGTGGGTGGGCCTATGCCCTCCCAGGCCTACCCATGGCTGCGCCCCTGCCCAGTCATGTGAAATCAATAGATTAGGGCCTAATTTATTTATTTCAATTGACTGATTTCCTCATATGAACTGTAACTCAGTAAATTCATTGAAATTGTTGTATGTTGCGTTTATATTTTTGTTCAGTATATATATATGTTGTTGTTTTTTTACACCATGGTATTCCACAGTTGTAATATATATTATATTAATTAATTTACCCATTCCATGTATCAATTTCAAATAATGGGAGGTTTGATTCAATAGTTTTCTGTAAACATTTAGGCTCAGACACACATTTCACCCAAACCATATACTATAACTAGGACCATTTTTCTAGTACCAGCTAACAGATGCAAATGTAACTTCAACAGTGCCACTGAAAATACATTTCTAAGCATTTCCTTACAAGTTTAAACTGCTCTGTTCACCAATTCCTTTTGGGGTTATGTTGCATTTTGACAATGGAACACATCGCACATCCTTGACAACCTATCAGCTTAAGAAAAAAAAAGCACATGATGCTGAAAACATTTACATAAAAACATCTTTACAAAATAAATTCATCAGCACACTCTTTGCTAAATAAAAAGTGCTTCATTCATAGACCATCCATCCATAGCTCACCCTATAGGATCACACAGATACTGAGTCAACACTAAAAAGATCTGATTTGATCAAACAAGATTTAACCTGCATTCCCTTTACAAAGAGACTCATTAACCAATAAGCACACAACGAACACACTTGAGCAGACAATCAATAAGCAGACAGACATCAACCAGGAAGAATGTGGTAATGTGATGATGCTACATTTATGAAAAAAATATATGTTTTTATTGTCACATACACTGGAAAGGGGCAGTGAAATGTGTTGTTTCACAGGGTCAGCCATAGTACTACAGCGACCCTGGAGCAAATTAGGGTTAAGTGCCTTGCTCAAGGGCACATCAGATTTTTAACCTTGTCGGCTCGGGTATTCAAACCAGCGACCTTTCGGTTCCTGGCCCAACACTAACTGCTAGGCTACCTGACGCCATGAAAGGTGTGTGAAAATGCTGGAATCAATGGCTTCGTCCAAAATGCCACCCTATTCACTATATAGTGCACACTACTTTTAACCAGAGCCCTATGGGACCTGTTCAAAAGTAATAAATAGGGTGCCATTTGGGATGTATCCAATACCTTGTTCCTCTTAAGGAGAATATGGCCTTTGACCTTAATGTAACAAGACATGATGTCTAACTGACGTACCACAGACTCAACTACAACTGAAACAGTCATGCTTATGGGAGAGAAGAAACATTTTGGAATTTTTACACTTCATATGATGACAGACATATGATGGCTTGAGATTCCTCTGGTATGGAATAAATAAAAAGTAATATTCCTTCCCAGCAACAGACAGGGCTCCAGTCCTTCAAAACAAGACGTCTTCATGTTCTATCAGGAGCTGTATGATGAGTTTCTGATGCCTCATGTCGTTCAGAGTGGCCAGGGCGTTCTGTTCAGGTGGCTGCATTAACGTCGGACCAAACACAATCCCCAGGTTCTCAGAATTCATGAAATTGTATTTTTCAAACATGGTGACCCTGAGAGAAAGATCATTATTACATCGTTCAGAAAGGTGAGAAACAACAACATTACATGTACAGCTGAAGACGGAAGTTTCCGTACACCTTCGCCAAATACATTTAAACTCAGTTTTTCACAATTCCTGACATTTAATCCTAGTAGAAATTCCCTGTCTTAGGTCAGTTTGGATGAATGTGAAAATGTCAGAATAATAGTAGAGAGAATGATTTATTTCAGCTTTTATTTCTTTCATCACATTCCCAGTGGGTCAGAAGTTTACATACACTCAATTAGTATTTGGTAGCATTGCCTTTAAATTGTTTAACTTGGGTCAAACGTTTCGGGTAGCCTTCGACAAGCTTCCCACAATTAGTTGGGTGAATTTTGGCCCATTCCTCCTGACAGAGCTGGTGTAACTGAGTCAGGTTTGTAGGCCTCCTTGCTCGCACACGCTTTTTCAGTTCTGCCCACACATTTTCTATTGGATTGAGGTCAGGGCTTTGTGATGGCCACTCCAATACCTTGACATTGTTGTCCTTAAGTCATTTTGCCACAACTTTGGAAGTATGCTTGGGGTCATTGTCCATTTGGAAGACCCATTTGCGACCAAGCTTTAACTTCCTGACTGAGGTCTTAAGATGTTGCTTCAATATATCCACATAATTTTCCTTCCTCATGATGCCATCTATTTTGTGAAGTGCACCAGTCCCTCCTGCAGCAAAGCAACCCACAGCATGATGCTGCCACCCCTGTGCTTCACGGTTGGGATGGTGTTCTTCGGCTTGCAAGCATCCCCCGTTTACCTCCAAACATAACAATGGTCATTATGGCCAAACAGTTCTATTTTTGTTTCATCAGACCAGAGGACATTTCTCCAAAAAGTACGATCTTTGTCCCCATGTGCAGTTGCAAACCGTAGTCTGGCTATTTTATGGCGGTTTTGGAGCAGTGGCTTCTTCCTTGCTGAGTGGCCTTTCAGGTTATGTCTATATAGGACTCGTTTTACTGTGGATATAGATACTTTTGTACCGGTTTCCTCCAGCATCTTCACAAGGTCCTTTGCTGTTGTTCTGGGATTGATTTGCACTTTTCACACCAAAGTACGTTCCTCTCTGGGAGACAGAACGCGTCTCCTTCCTGAGCGGTATGACGGCTGTGTGGTCCCATGGTGTTTATACTTGCGTACTGTTGTTTGTACAGATGAACGTGGTACCTTCAGGCGTTTGGAAATTGCTCCAAAGGATGAACCAGACTTGTGGAGTCTACAATTGCCTGAGGTCTTGGCTGATTTCTTTTGATTTTCCCATGATGTCAAGCAAAGAGGCACTGAGTTTGAAGGTAGGCCTTGAAATACATCCACAGGTACACCTCCAATTGACTAAAATGATGTAAATTAGCCTATCAGAAGCTTCTAAAGCCATGACATCATTTTCTGGAATTTTCCAAGCTGTTTAAAGGAACAGTCAACTTAGTGTATGTAAACTTCTGACCCACTGGAATTGTGATAGTGAATTTTAAGTGAAATAATCTGTCTGTAAACAATTGTTTGAAAAATGACTTGTTTCATGCACAAAGTAGATGTCCTAACCGACTTGCCAAAACTAGTCTGTTAACAAGAAATTTGTGCAGTGGTTGAAAAACAAGTTTTAATGACTCCAACCTAAGTGTATGTAAACTTCCGACTTCAACTGTATATTTATAAGACTACATCACTGATTCAACCCCATGAAGAGCAGATTAAGTGTGTGTGTGTGTGTGTGTGTGTGTGTGTGTATCCTCACTTCTTGAGATGCATCATCAGGTAGCGTAGGGTCTCGTAGTGGGCTGGCGGGAGCTGCAGCAGCCCCTCGTGGATGGCCTCCAGTCTGGTGTCTGGGTTGGGAATTTCTACCAGAGGAAGTGTTACTTACTATTAGTTACATTCACCTGATAAATAACCGCGCCTAAGACCTGAAGATTTTCGTTAGCTCCCCAAGCTATTGCCTAGCCTTTCGCTCAGTGCGCTATCAGTCATTGCGCTGGAGACCCAGGGTGCATTGAGCTAATTGTGGGAATAAGTATGGGAGTACGTACTTGCAGCTTGTATGAATCTGGAGTACACGTGGAATGTGATGACTGGAATGGGCAGGTCTCTCAGATAGAGCTTCAGAGCTCCAGCGATGATGTTGATGTCATTGTACACATTGGCACTGATGTCTGCCTTCTCGCCATCTGCAGAGATGACACACAGGACACGTTATGTACCGACCAGACTGCAGTATATTCACTACAATTCCCACAATGCAACATATATATGCCCTTTACACCGCACATAACGACATCCTGCGGTCTGATACGGCTCTCCTGTGCTTTTCATTTGAACCTATGGACTTTCATGTCTCATATAACCTTAAACCAGACCTTAGCCCAGAGGCAAAGGAAATGAATTTAACACAAACCTCGGTCAAAGGAGAGCCTCACATCCTCAATGTGTTCTGAGAAGCCAGACACTCTGTAGAGGCCCTCAGACTGCAGACCTGCAAGCAGTAACACAGAGAGTCGGTTAACTCTACTTCCTGTACCCTCTACAAATCTATTTTTTTTCAGGACCAATCACAGACATCCATTTTCACCTTGAAGTTGAATATTCTTTCAGCTTAGCCCTTGGCTAACAACATGCAGGGTGAACCCGGCTTAAATGTCCCAGAAACATTCTAAACTGAATGAACCTGAATGGCTGGTAAACGGATCTGTACCTCGTAGTTCTATCTCCTTGATACACATGTCCACCACCATGGGCCGTGTGGTGTTGTGGGCCTTGACCAGGGTAGTGAGGTCACAGCTGAACACCTTCTTAATCCTGCGCAGGTCTGGCTGGCAGTCGCTGGGCACCAGCTTGGAGCACTGCTTGTGTACATTCAGCCCACAGTCTGGAAACCACAGGTCAGAGAGGTAGTCAGTCAGTGTTAAAATACTCACCCATACGGAAAGGATTTATTCAAATCTTCTAATCTTATATGATTATGGTCGACTTCTTCTAAAACAACATGTAAGACTGTAACACAATACAGAGTGGTTAGAGGTAACAATTAGTACAGTGATCAACCCCAATCTCAGAGAGAAAGCCCAGCCAGCTCAGCCAGCTAGGGTAAGACCAGGCTGTTTCAATATGCCATGGTGGGCCATGTCACAGTCTATCTGTCCCCAGGGGGGTGTCTTGTCTTGGCTGTTGGTCAGTGTTGTGGTTCTAGTCACGCAGAGGGTCTTGGACAGCTGGTGGCAAGAGAGCGGAACACATTGTGGTGGAAGGGAATGCCTCTTTGTGCGGCATCACTGGCCTGCACACGCACACACCGTGAGAAAGATAGAACAAGCTGCCTCTCTGGGAGATGCCACAGGAATGTAGCCTAGGTTGAAGTTGCTCTGCCTGCCTTTACTGTCCTTGGGAGTCTCCCTGACTCAATAAGAACATCCAGCTGAATCATTCATCACTGGTAGTGGCGTTTTTACTACCAACAAGTACCCAGCATTATTACTGCTCTGCTGACCGGGGTTCCTTATTCTCAGACGCTGAGACACAGAGAGATTGAAGAGAGAGAGAGACAAAGGGAGACTGACAGACAGAAACAGATAAAGATGGAGAGAGAGAGAGACAGAGGGAGATGGGGAGAGGGAGGAAGAGGACAAGCTAAACATGCCAGATAAGAAGGAAGAGAGAGAGAACAGAGAGAAAGAGAGAGAGAGAACAGATAGAAAGAACAGAGAGAGAGAGAGAGAAACAATGAGGATAGAAAGACAATCATGAGTTGTGTATCTCTGTGTGTTAGAGAAGGACTGCTTCAGAGAGAACTGGAAGTACTAAATAAATCTCTCCTGATTCCCATAGGGCACAGGGATGTCTGATGACACCAGTGTTTGCCTGGGGCTTATAAGCATGGCTAATAACTGAACAACAAACCATCTGTCTACAGCGAAAACAGCAGAGTTAGTCCTCCGTTAAACACATCCATGTCAGGATTGTGTCCAGGCAATAATAGAACCCTGTGTCTATCGCAGAGTGTTTAGGGACTATCCAAACCTACTTGTCTACTTGTTAAATGTTTGTAATGTCTACTACCGTCAATTGTGCTACAGTCTTGCTAAATTGTAAATGTCTGTAATGTCTTTTTATTGTGTGTATGAACCCTATAATTCACTGGACCAGTCTGATCGGTTATTCAGCCAACAAACATTTCAACAAGTTCATTAGGATACAACATTATTGATTAGCACAGAAATTATCAGTGGAATCATTAGGTGGAGTGGGCTCTTGATCAATATTACTAGGGTTGCAAAGGGCGGTTAAATTACTGGAAACTTTCTACGTTTACCAGTACACTACCAGAAATTTGGTAACTTTCAAGTTTTTATTTTATCACAAGACATCTAGTGGCCCTTTTTCGGTACTTCAGATTATCACAGGTATCTGTAATTATCTCTGGCCCTCTGTGTGGACTTATTACATGTAAAACATATAAAATAATCAAATAAGAGGATTTGAAAATGAAAAAATACAATGACAACGCTGTAAAACATGATCCTAAATATAAACCAGCAACTTAGTGAATACCATTGGTACCATTAAATAGTTTGATGTGTTGCATAGTCAGTAGTTGGAAGAGTTGCAGAGGTAACTGAAAATAATGCCATTGTTGATTAGATGCTTTTAGCATTAAATTAGGCTATTTTCTCATCAACGATATGGTCTATCCACTAGAAACTAATGGACAAAGATATAAAACATTTATATAATATATATATATATATATATATATATATATATATATATTTTTTTTTATATATTTTTTTTTATGTTCAAGTGTAAATTACCAAAGTTAATGATAATTACCAAAATTACCAAAGATTGCGGTAATTTTGGTAATTTAGCGGAATCTTTGCAACCCTAAATATTACATCCTTTTATCTGGCAGGAAGCTCCAAGGACAGCTACTGTTAACGTGTCCCTTTTCACTCAATTTAACTTCAGGATTGGAATGATACAGTATTGAGATATTTTCCCCATGTACTGAAGCACTGAAACAGGGATTAAAACCAGTCATTAAAAGGATCTCCATTACAAAGAGCTCAAGAAAGCCAGACAGCACGGCCAGACAGCACGGCCAGACAGCACGGCCAGACAGCACGGCCAGACAGCACGGCCAGACAGCACGGCCAGACAGCACGGCCAGACAGCACGGCCAGACAGCCTGCTTGCAGTTGCAGTTTTGTGGATACAGTGTTTGGATGTCTTTGCTTGACTGGGTGTGTCCCGTTGATGTACCTTTTGAGCTCTCTGTGTGCGTCTGTCTTGTTTATAAATAGTTGACAGCCATAGTTGCAGGGGGAACTGGTTTGTCCCAGGTGTCACTGAGGAATGCTAAATTACCACATTTCACAGGCCTCCTCCAACCATTTATTTACATGGAACTGACCAAATTTACTAGACTATACATTCCATGACATGATCCAGGCTTGGACGTAATATTGTAATACCCTTTTTATTGTCATTGTGTTTAAAAATAAATTAATTGTTAAGCATTTCAAGTTTGACATCTCATGTGTTACAATTAGTCATATGACATGCAACCCAACCGGACAAAGACGTCCAATCAGTTGTCCAATTTGATTGATATTTGATCGAGTTGTCAGCAAACGTGAATTCTTGAAATAAATCAAACTTGGAAGTCGTATCGTTGATTTGGGATAAAATTAGATAGAACCTGGTTACATGGATGATTTGTTGAAAATGTTGACTTAATACATTTCTGCCCAGAGGGATGTTAACAGGACACCTAGTTCTGATCAGGGATTGGAGTTATTTATTTATTTTTCATTAGGCTTTCATCCCAAATGGCATCCTATTCACTATATAGTGCACAACTTTTGATCAGAGCCCTATGAGCCCTACACACGTGGACTACATAGGGAATAGGGTGACATTTGGGACGGTGCCCTAATGTGATGAAGTACCCATGAAAGGTCAGTGTTTGATTACACTCCCAGGTTAGTGTTTGATTACACTCCCAGCTGATGGTAGCTAGGTGAGCAGTGAGCAGTGTTGGGATATATGAATGGAAGAGCAGGTTACCTGAGCAACGGACCCCTTGGGCTATGAGACCCCACATGAAGTTGGCACAATACTCGCACCAGTGAGGCCCTCGGAACGTATGAACCTATGGAAGGGTGAGACATCACAGCAATAGATTAGAGTCTGGAAGAGACACCACACCTTCTCGCTCTCACTAAACAAACATTGTAACTCTCTAAAATCACACACACACCTTCTCGCTCTCACTAAACAAACATTGTAACTCTAAAATCACACACACATATCCGCAAACAGACAAGATCTGTGAATACTTTCATTCATTGTATTTCTGTAGGTGAGTAAGACCCAGGGCAGGTTAGGTCACCTGTCCTACTGTTGTGTTCTCTCTCTCTCTCTCTCTCAAGAGCAGAATCATTGATTGTATTCAAAATGTTACAACTGTATTTCTGTTTTAGAAAATCAACAGCATGAGCATGTGGTCCTCTGTAGCTCAATTGGTAGAGCATGGCGCTTGTAACGCCAGGGTAGTGGGTTCGATCCCCGGGACCACCCATACGTAAAAATGTATGCACACATGACTGTAAGTCGCTTTGGATAAAAGCGTCTGCTAAATGGCATATTATTATGAAACAAAGAGGTTAAAGTGCTCAAAAATCAGACAATGTTCACAGCCGTCAATGGGTTAAAACATACGCCATATCCATTTAGCTCAGTCGATAGATTTAGACATATGGCTGACAGCTGGACGTGCCCACAAGACATCTTTCATCATGAAAGCACATGATTATTAATAATATCATCAGTCTCTCGGTGTTATAACGGTATCTAACGGTAGCCAGTCTAGCGACAGGCAGGCAGCTCACTAGGCAAATACAAAGAGTCGGTTACTTTGTCACTTTGAGGGACATTGCTTTTAAGTTTCAGATCAACCTGACAGAACTTATCTCACAGACCCTGCATGGACAAGCAGCGCTGCCTGTAGGAGCAGAATCATTTCCTGAGGTAAAAGAGCTTCAAACAGAGCTTTGAACAGAGAATCTACAGAGAGGCAGCCCTCCTACAGGTCCTAATGCAGTCAACTCTCGCCCCCTCCCTCCCTCCTTCCCAGTACCTCACCACATCCTCCTTTAAAAAGGTTAAATCAAACAAACCGGCTCACCTTGAAGTTGTGGACCTTGTCGTAGGAGCTCTGCTTCTCGGAGGGGCAGTCTTTCAGGGTGCTGTGCCGTACCAGAGGAGACGTGGTGATCTGCGGACAGGAAGCCAACAGTTTTAGAGGCTTCCAGAGTAACGTTCCCCTGCTCCCCAACTTGACCCCCAGGGCTAAGGCCAGTAGCTCCTGCCTCTTCCGCTCCCCTCTCTTGGTCTTGTGGACCGTTACATCTCCTGGCCCTATCCCTCCTCCCGGACCGCGGCTCCCTTCCTCCACTTCCATGGCTGCTGCCGTGTGTCTGACTGTGTGTCCCTGTCCTGGTCCTAGTCCGGGCTCCCAAAGAGCCTCTGTCTCCTCTGGTGAGCCGTGTGGTGTGTGCTGGAGGACGTAGCGCCCAGTGCTGCCTAACAGACGCCGGCGGCAGCAGCCCAACGAGGAGGACACGGCCGCTGTACTCCACTCCCCCCCTCCTCCTCCTCCTGTTCCTCCTACTCCTCCTCCTACTACTGCTGCTGCTGGGACCCAGGAGGGTACAGACTGACAGTCAAGGTGGGGGAGGCTCTGCATCTGATCTGAGCTCCAGCTCAAGTTCCAGGGGAAAGAAGCAGAGAGCAGCCAGCAGCAGTGGGCGGCCCCAGGGCAGGAGTGTGGCTCACACAATGGCTCTCATTCACACACACCAAATAGGAGGGGGGAGGGGAAGGGAGGGGTCCCTTGGTTGGTGGGGAGGGGCTAGGAGGAGGGTCCCTTGGTTGGTGGGGAGGGGCTAGGAGGGTGTGTGGGGTTAAAGTGAGTGTGTGTGGGGTGAGGGGTGAGGGGGAAGGGGGAAGGGGGAAGGGGGAAGGGGGTTAGGGTGAGCTGTTAGTACAGCTCTTCACAACTCAGCAGCAAATCTAAAGCAGGATCAATGGCTGCAGTCAAACTCTCTAAAGACACAGAGAACCATGCCACACTAACTATTAGCACGTTGCCTCCCGGACACACACACACTCAACTGGAGATAATACTGAACTGAACTGAACTGCCAGGAGTCATGGCACTATCCTTCCGGCCCAGAAGAGCCACGACATGCTCCTATATTCCTTCTAGTCCAGCAGAAACAGATTAATCAACTACATCTTGACCTCCATGCCTCACAATCCACTGGTGGTTTTCATCTCCCTGCCTAGACTACAGCCAGACTACAGACAGACGCTACGACTCCAGCCTGCTCCCACCAATCACTCTGCTCTGCTCTCAAACACCCAGTAGAACAGCACCCAACCATGGTCATTTACTGGGATTGGGAGGGATTATGGCCGTAATCCCCACTCAGGGTGTAATCCCACGGTGGCCAAATCCCTGTCAGATCCCAGGCAGAGCTCATGGTGGCCATGCCCTGACTCAGTGGGGGGGGGCTGTTGCTGAGTCTACAGCACCACAGAATATTTTTTGTGACTCTCCTCCTAAACATTCACTCCTCCTAAAACACCAGGAGCGCCTCATCAGCTCCTCTTGGTTAACAAGACACTCAAATGGGAAGTAGACAACTCAAACTAGTGGAAGTGGACATTCAGGGTTGCTGAAATGAAATGTTGAAATTAGGGACAGAAATTTAGTTAAATTGTGAAGAGAAAGAATGAGGGAATGTCAGAAGAAAACTACAACAGATGATTTTGTAGCAGTGATGGAATGATGAAGAGCTGGAAGGGTAGAAGAGTGGAGGAAGGGAATGATCCTAAGGGAGAGAGAGAGAGAGAAATATGCTTGAAGCTCACTCAGCTCAGAGACAAAAGCATTTTAGCTGAAATGAGAGGATTGGCAGCTTTAAGGTTGTTATAGACATAGAAGCCGTTTTCAAAATATGGCTTTGGGCCTCCTGTAACGTAGACTGAAGACCAAGGACCATGTTGTACTGTAGCTACAGAAGTAATGGCTTATCTAATTTCTACCAATTTCTATCAGCATGTCACCTGTGCAACTAGATGAGACAAAACTCTAGATCACCTTTACTCCAAACACAGAAACACATACAAAGCTGACCATAACTCTATCCTCCTGATTCCTGCTTACAAGCAAAAACTCAAAACAGGAAGTACCAGTGACGTGCTCAATATGGAAGTGGTCCGATGAAGCGGATGCTAAGCTACATGACTGTTTCACTAGCACAGACTGGAATATGTTCCGGGATTCATCCGATGGCATTGAGGAGTTTACCACATCAGTCACCGGCTTCATTAATAAGTGCATTGACGATGTTGTCCCCACAGTGACCGTACGTACATATCCCAACCAGAAGCCATGGATTACAGGCAACATCCGCACTGTAAAGGCTAGAGCTGCCGCTTCCAAGGAGCGGGACACTAATCAGGACGCTTATAAGAAATCCTGCTACAACTTCTGACGAGCCATCAAAAAGGCAAAGCGTAAAAACACGACTAAGATCCAATCCTACTACACCGGCTCTGACGCTCTTCAGATGTGGCAGGGCTTGCAAACTATCACGGATTACAAAGGGAAACCCAGCCGTGAGCTGCCCAGTGACGCGAGCCTACCAGAGGAGCTAAATGCCTTCTATGCTCGCTTCGAGGCAAGCAACACAACCATGCATGAGAGCATGAGCTGTTCTGGACGACTGCGTGATCACGCTCACCGTAGCAGATGTGAGTAAAACCTTTAACCAGGTTAACATTCACAAGGCCGGATTACCAGGATACAGATGGATTACCAGGACACATACTCAGATCATGCGCTGACCAGCTGGCAAGTGTCTTCACTGACATTTTCAACCTCTACCTGACCCAGTCTAAAATGCCTACATGTTTCAAGCAGACCACTGTAGTCCCAGTGCCCAAGAACGCCAAGGTAAACTGTCTAAATGACTATCACCCCATAGCACTCACACCTGTAGCCATGAAATGCTTTGAAAGGCTGGTCATGGCTCACATCAACACTATCATCCCAGACACCCTGGACCCACTCCAATTCACAAACCTTCGCAACAGATCCACAGATGACGGAATCTCTATTGCACTCCACACTGCCCTCTCCTACCTGGACAAGAGGAACACAGTGCCCTCCAAGCTCATCACTAAGCTAAAGGACCCTGGCACTGAACACCTCCCTCTGAAACTGGATCCTGGACTTCCTGACGGGCTGCTCCCAGGTGGTGAGGGTAGGCAACAACACATCCGCCACACTGACCCTCAACACGGGGACCCCTTAGGGGTGTGTACTTAGTCCCCTCCTGTACTCCCTGTGGCCGTGCACGACTACAACATCCTCATTAAGTTTGCTGACGACACGACTGTGGTAGGCCTGATCCTGATGAGACAGCCTATAGGGAGGAGGTCAGAGACCTGGCAGTGTGGTGCCGGGAAAACAACCTCTCCCTCAACGTCAGCAAGACAAAAAAGCTGATCGTGGACCACAAGAAACGAAGGGCCGAGTGGAGCGGGGCTGTAGTAGAGCGGGTCGAGAGCTTCAAGTTCCTTGGTGTCCACATCACTAAGGATCTATCATGGTCCACACACACCAACACAGTCGTGAAGAGGGCACGACAACGCCTCTTCCCCCGCAGGAGGTTGAAAAGATTTCCTCAAAAAGGTCTACAACTGCACCATTGAGAACATCTTGATTGGCTGCATCACTGCTTGGTATGTGAACTGCTTGGCATCCGACCGCAAGGCGCTACAGCACATCACTGGGGCCGAGCTCCCTGCCATCCAGGACCTCTATACCAGTCGGTGTCAAAGGAAGGCCCTAAAAATTGTCAAAGACTCCAGCTGCCCAAATCATAGACTGTTCTCTCTGCTACCGCATGGCAAGCAGTACCGATGCACCAAGTCTGGAACCAACAGGATCCTGAACAGCTTCTACCCACAAGCCATGAGACTGCTAAATAGTTAACCAATAGCTACCCGGACTATCTGCATTTACCCTTTTTGCACTAACTTTTTTGACTCAACACATTCGCTGCTGCTACTGTTAATTATCTATCCTGTTGCCTAATCACTTTATTCCTAGTTATACAGTGAGGGAAAAAAGTATTTGATCCCCTGTTGATTTTGTATTTTTGCCCACTGACAAAGACATGATCAGTCTATAATTTTAATGTTAGGTTTATTTGAACAGTGAGATACAGAATAACAACAAAAAAATCCAGAAAAACGCATGTCAAAAATGTTATAAATTGATTTGCATTTTAATGAGGGAAATAAGTATTTGACCCCTCCTTGTTGGCAATCACAGAGATCAGACGTTTCTTGTAGTTGGCCACCAGGTTTGCACACATCTCAGGAGGGATTTTGTCCCACTCCTCTTTGCAGATCTTCTCCAAGTTATTAAGGTTTCGAGGCTGACGTTTGGCAACTCGAACCTTCAGCTCCCTCCACATATTTTCTATGGGATTAAGGTCTGGAGACTGGCTAGGCCACTCCAGGACCTTAATGTGCTTCTTCTTGAGCCACTCCTTTGTTGCCTTGGCCGTGTGTTTTGGGTCATTGTCATGCTGGAATACCCATCCACGACCCATTTTCAATGCCGTGGCTGAGGGAAGGAGGTTCTCACCCAAGATTTGACGGTACATGGCCCCGTCCATCATCCCTTTGATGCGATGAAGTTGTCCTGTCCCCTTAGCAGAAAAACACCCCCAAAGCATAATGTTTCCACCTCCATGTTTGACGGTGGGGATGATGTTCTTGGGGTCATAGGCAGCATTCCTCCTCCTCCAAACACGGCGAGTTGAGTTGATGCCAAAGAGCTCGATTTTGGTCTCATCTGATCACAACACTTTCACCCAGTTCTCCTCTGAATCATTCAGATGTTCATTGGCAAACTTCAGATGGGCCTGTATATGTGCTTTCTTGAGCAGGGGGACCTTGCGGGCGCTGCAGGATTTCAGTCCTTCACGGCGTAGTGTGTTACCAATTGTTTTCTTGGTGACTATGGTCCCAGCTGCCTTGAGATCATTGACAAGATCCTCCCGTGTAGGTCTGGGCTGATTACTCACCGTTCTCATGATCATTGCAACTCCACAAGGTGAGATCTTGCATGGAGCCCCAGGCCGAGGGAGATTGACAGTTATTTTGTGTTTCTTCCATTTGCGAATAATCGCACCAACTGTTGTCACCTTCTCACCAAGCTGCTTGGCGATGGCCTTGTAGCCCATTCCAGCCTTGTGTAGGTCTACAATCTTGTCCCTGACATCCTTGGAGAGCTCTTTGGTCTTGGCCATGGTGGAGAGTTTGGAATCTGATTGATTGATTGCTTCTGTGGACAGGTGTCTTTTATACAGGTAACAAACAGATTAGGAGCACTCCCTTTAAGAGTGTGCTCCTAATCTCAGCTCGTTACCTGTATAAAAGACACCTGGGAGCCAGAAATCTTTCTGATTGAGAGGGGGTCAAATACTTATTTCCCTCATTAAAATGCTAATCAATTTATAACATTTTTGACATGCGTTTTTCTGGATTTTTTTGTTGTTATTCTGTCTCTCACTGTTGAAATAAACCTACCATAAAAATTATAGACTGATAATTTCTTTGTCAGTGGGCAAACGTACAAAATCAGCAGGGGATCAAATACTTTTTTCCCTCACTGTATGTACATAGCTACCTCAATGACCTCGTACCCCTGCACATGGACTCGGTCCTGGTAACCCGTGTGTAGCCAAATTATCGCTACTCATTGTGTATTTATTATTACTTTTCTATTATTCCTCAATTGTATTTTTCTCAACATTGATGTGAAGGGCCCGTAAGTATTTCACTGTTCGTCTACACCTGCTGTTTACAAAGCATGTGTCGAATAACATTTGATTTGATTTAATGGCTGAACAGGTAACAGTCAGGACAGGTGAAGACGTTTGTCACGGAGTTAGACATCCTATCAAAGACCAGGAGGATGACCTACACCAAATCAGAAAAGACCAGACGGAACAGCGAGAAGGGTAAGGGATATGGAGGAAGAGAGGGACACAGAGAAAGGGGGGAGAGGAGGAGGAGGAGGAGGAGGGAGGGAGGGGGGTATACAGTATGTATTGAGAGTGTGTGTGTGAGGGTTATGGGTTTTGTCCCTAGAGGCAGATGGCTTCTTGTCTCATAGAGAAGAGTTTGGAATAAAATGAATAAAAAGGCCCTGGTTTCTTTTCAGCATCCAGGCTCTGTTATTCACTGTGTGGGTCCAGCTGAGCAGACACAGTAGGGAGAGCAGAGGATCATGGGAAAATAACACTAGTGCCTTTCTTTCTGTGAGGTCAGACACTGTAAGAACAACCGTCCAAACAAAAACACACCTCATACAATCATATACAAAACACACCACACACACACACACCACATACACCACATACAATTTCATACAAACAGAAACATAGACGTGAAGGGAGATCTAGTCAGTGATAGAATCTTTTTTACTATTCAGAAAGTCTAGTGAAAGGAAAAGTACAGTGCCAATTAAAACAGGCCTGCCTGTGGCTGGAAGTATGATGGATCAACGTTGAAAGCCTTCTGCCTTTTACACTGTATGTACTGTAGCTACTGTAGAAAACCTCTGTAATGGTAGCTCAAGTACAGTAAGGGAAAAAAGCATTTGATCCCCTGCTGATTTTGTAAGTTTGTCCACTGACAAAGACATGATCAGTCTATAATTTTAATGGTAGATTTATTTGAAAAGTGAGAGACAGAATAACAACAACAAAATCCAGAAAAACGCAATGTAAAATTTTTTATACATTTATTTGCATTTTAATGAGGGAAATAAGTATTTGACCCCTCTGCAAAACATGACTTAGTACTTGGTGGCAAAACCCTTGTTGGCAATCACAGAGGTCAGACGTTTCTTGTAGTTGGCCACCAGGTTTGCACACATCTCAGGAGGGATTTTGTTCCACTCCTCTTTACAGATCTTCTCCAAGTCATTAAGGTTTCGAGGCTGATGTTTGGCAACTCAAACCTTCAGCTCCCTCCACAGATTTTCTATGGGATTAAGGTCTGGAGACTGGCTAGGCCACTCCAGGACCTTAATGTGCTTCTTCTTGAGCCACTCCTTTGTTGCCTTGGCTGTGTGTTTTGGGTCATTGTCATGCTGGAATACCCATTCACGACCCATTTTCAATGCCGTGGCTGAGGGAAGGAGGTTCTCACCCAAGATTTGACGGTACATGGCCCCGTCCATCGTCCCTTTGATGCGGTTAAGTTGTCCTGTCCCCTTAGCAGAAAAACACCCCCAAAGCATAATGTTTCCACCTCCATGTTTGACGGTGGGGATGGTGTTCTTGGGGTCATAGGCAGCATTCCTCCTCCTCCAAACACGGCGAGTTGAGTTGATGCCAAAGAGCTCGATTTTGGTCTCATCTGACCACAACACTTTCACCCAGTTCTCCTCTGAATCATTCAGATGTTCATTGGCAAACTTCAGACGGGCCTGTATATGTGCTTTCTTGAGCAGAGGGACCTTGCGGTCGCTGCAGGATTTCAGTCCTTCACGGCGTAGTGTGTTACCAATTGTTTTCTTGGTGACTATGGTCCCAGCTGCCTTGAGATCATTGACAAGATCCTCCCGTGTAGTTCTGGGCTGATTACTCACCGTTCTCATGATCATTGCAACTCCACGAGGTGAGATCTTGCATGGAGCCCCAGGCCGAGGGAGATTGACAGTTATTTTGTGTTTCTTCCATTTGCGAATAAATCGCACCAACTGTTGTCACCTTCTCACCAAGCTGCTTGGCGATGGCCTTGTAGCCCGTTCCAGCCTTGTGTAGGTCTACAATCTTGTCCCTGACATCCTTGGAGAGCTCTTTGGTCTTGGCCATGGTGGAGAGTTTGGAATCTGATTGATTGATTGCTTCTGTGGACAAGTGTCTTTTATACAGGTAACAAAATGAGATTAGGAGCACTCCCTTTAAGAGTGTGCTCCTAATCTCAGCTCGTTACCTGTATAAAAGACACCTGGGAGCCAGAAATCCTTCTGATTGAGAGGGGGTCAAATACTTATTTCCCTCATTAAAATGCAAATCAATTTATAACATTTTTGACATGCGTTTTTTTGAATGTTTTTGTTGTTATTCTGTCTCTCACTGTTCAAATAAACCTACCATTAAAATTATAGACTGATCATTTATTTGTCAGTGGGCAAACGTACAAAATCAGCAGGGGATCAAATACTTTTTTCTCTCACTGTATTTCCCAACACGATCTTTATAGATCATGTTTCCAACAGACTAACTGGTAGCTCAAGGAAAATTTAATTAACTTCCAAACAAACTACAATAACATCAGA
Source organism: Coregonus lavaretus (assembly GCF_964263955.1). Taxonomy (NCBI): domain Eukaryota; kingdom Metazoa; phylum Chordata; class Actinopteri; order Salmoniformes; family Salmonidae; genus Coregonus; species Coregonus lavaretus. The sequence goes on along the minus strand of NW_028161624.1, from coordinate 316,092 downwards.
ATAATATCCAAACTAGGCCCAGAACATGGATTAGAAATGCATTCATCACATTATTCCATCTCCCCACAAGCACCAGTTAGATTCAACCAGTGTGATGTGTCCCAAATGGCACCCTATTCCCTACATAGTGCACTACATAGTGACCAGAGTCCTGAGGGACCAGAGGGTATAGGGTGCCATTTGGGATGCACAATCTGTCAAGAAGAACTGTTGTTATAGGAGGAAACTGGCAGGCGTTTGGCCACTATGGCAACTCCTAGCACAAGTACACACACATTGAGTGAGTCTTGTGAACCGAGGGGGCTGACACACAGTAGGTCACCAGACAGGTCGAGTGGGTCTCTCCCCCCCTCCGGGAGGAATGTACATATATACGCGACAACACACACACCCCTGGAGACACACACACACAGCTGAATGAGGACTTACAAGACACAGAGTAAAGACAGCATGTGAGGGAGTATGTTTACTTTAGCTACTGTGTGTCTGAAACAACAGACTGATACTAGACAGTATTATAGTACACTGTTAACTAAAGTCAGTAAAGATACAGACTGATACTAGACAGAGTATTATAGTACACTGTTAACTAAAGTCAGTAAAGATACAGACTGATACTAGACAGAGTATTATAGTACACTGTTAACTAAAGTCAGTAAAGATACAGACTGATACTAGACAGAGTATTATAGTACACTGTTAACTAAAGTCAGTAAAGATACAGACTGATACTAGACAGAGTATTATAGTACACTGTTAACTAAAGTCAGTAAAGATACAGACTGATACTAGACAGAGTATTATAGTACACTGTTAACTAAAGTCAGTAAAGATACAGACTGATACTAGACAGAGTATTATAGTACACTCTTAACTAAAGTCAGTATAGATACAGACTGATACTAGACAGTATTATAGTACACTGTTAACTAAAGTCAGTAAAGATACAGACTGATACTAGACAGAGTATTATAGTACACTGTTAACTAAAGTCAGTAAAGATACAGACTGATACTAGACAGAGTATTATAGTACACTGTTAACTAAAGTCAGTAAAGATACAGGCCATTAGAACAGGCGTGGCTTCACTCCATAGGGACATATGTTAAGTCCCAAATGGCAACCTATTCCCTACATAGTGCACTACTTTTGACCAGAGCCCTATAGTCCCTTGTCAAAAGTAGTGCACTATAAAGGGAATAGGTTGCCATTTGGGACGAACAGAGAGAGCACAGGAGGACTGCACTTTGACCTCCTTCCTCTTTTTTTGGACATGACAGACTGGCAGGTGTTTGTCCTACACTGAAAGCCTAAAATCAGGGAGACCTGTCATTGGCCCAGCTCGTCATGTTTTCCAAGACTGCATCCCAAATGGAACCTATTTAGTGCACTACTTTTGATCAGGACACATAGGGCTCTGGTCAAAAGTAGTGCACTGTACTGTATAGGGAATAGGGTGCCATTTGGGACAAAGCCCCAGCTTGACAGAAAGAGGTGTGACACTCAAAACAACACATTTTTACAGACACTGACATTACTGACTGACAGGCTGGCAGTCTGATTTCAAAACTCAAAACATGCTCTAGATATCGACTCGCCAAAGAACGGCTCATGTCTGCTGGGAAAACCCCCCAATGCTATACAAGGTCAGACAGTCTTCATTTGACCAGGCCAAATAGCCTAGAACATGTACTTTATGTATATCAGGTACAGTATGATTTATAACGTAAATACAGACCATGCTATGGAGAATCCTCACGGAGGGGTTTAGTTTTATTTGAAGGATTAATCTCTGAATGTGTTGGAATCCGTCAGAGTCCATGAACTACTGACCAAGTGAAGAGCCTGTTGGGACAGAGCTGGGATAGAGCTGGGACAGAGCTGGGACAGAGCTGGGACAGAGCTGGAATAAAGCTGGGACAGAGCTGGGACAGAGCTGGGATAGAGCTGGGACAGAGCTGGGACAGAGCTGGGATAGAGCTGGGACAGAGCTGGGATAGAGCTGGGACAGAGCTGGGACAGAGCTGGGACAGAGCTGGGATAGAGCTGGGATAGAGCTGGGATAGAGCTGGGACAGAGCTGGGATAGAGCTGGGACAGAGCTGGGACAGAGCTGGGATAGAGCTGGGATAGAGCTGGGACAGAGCTGGGACAGAGCTGGAATAAAGCTGGGACAGAGCTGGGACAGAGCTGGGATAGAGCTGGGACAGAGCTGGGACAGAGCTGGGATAGAGCTGGGATAGAGCTGGGACAGAGCTGGGATAGAGCTGGGACAGAGCTGGGACAGAGCTGGGACAGAGCTGGGATAGAGCTGGGATAGAGCTGGGATAGAGCTGGGAAAGAGCTGGGAAAGAGCTGAGAAAGAGCTGGGACAGAGCTGGGAAAGAGCTGAGAAAAAGCTGGGAAAGAGCTGAGAAAGAGCTGGGAAAGGTCCCCAATAATATGGCTCCTGCATTAAGAGCTTAAGGCTCTCACTGTCCCCTTAACTCTAACTCTAGTGGACAGACCGTGACATGAATAGCACAGTGCTGGTGGGTGTTGGAGAGGAGAGGAGAGGAAACGGATGCCTTGCCTTGCCACTGACAGGACTGCCTTGTTGATGTCAGATGACTGATGGAGACCAATTTGCGTCCAAAATGGCACCCTATTCCCCATATAGGGCATTACTTTTTACCAGGGCAAAAGTAGTGTACTACATAGGAAATATAGTGCCCTTTGGGAGGGACACAACCCTAGTGCTGTTTATCAGAACTAAATGACTTGTTCAATATTCCAAGGAAGACCAGGGGTGTACGGCTGGCATGAGAGGAACATAACAGAGGACCAGGGGTGTATGGCTGGCATGAGAGGAACATAACAGAGCAGAATGTCAAGACAACATCACCCAACCAAACATGGATGAAGAAAAGGCTTTGTGATTATACCATGTTTAACAGTCAAAGACTGAAGAAGAAGAACATGTCCAATCACAACAAAGTGTGAAATGTGCTGTTGCTATGCTATGGCTTGGTCCGGTTGCCACCTAGTGGTGAGATGTGGGAATGGCCAACACCCCAGAACAACACAGTAGAATGAAAGCGTTTCACATTGGCTAATATAATCACAGACAATCAATATCCTTCAGCAGTTAGTTGATGAGAACAATGGTGTGAAATGTGTGATTCATCTATAGCCCCAGAACAGTGTCTGTTACACAGAATAACATCCTTGTCCTGTTGGTCATCATGAACTTTCATGAGAAGTGATGTCAGGAAGGAAACACCCTCCTGCAGAGACAATAAATCTCTCACTCTGATGAGAAACTGTTACATAATGAAACACTCTACCCTTATTGCAGATGTTGATAGAGTAGATGTTAATGAACATGTTCTAGGGACATTACTTCTTCCAGACTGTGTGGTGAGACCAGGAAAAACTCTGGTCTGTTACAGTCTATAGCTAGGGCCCAGAGTTGTTCCTGTTCAGGTCACAACTATATTGAGGACATGGAACATTTTCTTCTGCAACGTGACCCAAATGAACTACTTTCCAGTGCATGCATTATAACATTGGCTGAAATAGTACTCAAACACACCTACTTCATGTTTCTAAATGATTTCTTTATTCAGACGAAGGGTACTGCTATGGGATCCCCTATGGCAACTAACTATGCTTATTTGTATGTGGGTTACATGGAGAAACAGTCAATTTTCAACCCTCTCAAAAATGTTTTTTTATTATTTGGAAACGGTACATTTGTTCTATGGAGGGGTGATTCAAAAAAGCTCCAGGCATTCCATGCTTTTCTTAACTCTTGTTCTGAGCACCTGAGATTTACTATACAATCTGACACACGTCAAATCAGTTTCCTTGATCTTCTGATTTTGTGTGAGGATAATGTTCTATACACTGATCTTTACAGGAAACATACTGATCGTAACAGTTTGTTGAGGGCTGATAATTGTCACCTGCTTCCCTTGAAGCCAATTCTGTCGAATCAAAATAATTGGAAAAAACAATCAGATTTCGACAGAAATATGGCTGGGACGCAAAGAAAATTCAAGGAGACGGTGTACAAAAATGGTCAAATTAATACTGCCAGATTAATACTGCCATTGAGAAAATTCAAAACAAATCGAGACCTGATCTCTTTCAAGGACAGTCTCGCAAAAAGAAGCATTCTTGCGTTCTAACTACACGCTATTCAAAGTGCTCTGAACAAATTAAGGGAATCGTTCACAAACATTGGCACATTCTAAGATCCGATGACAGTATTGGTTATGTGTTTTCGGACCCTCCCTTGGTCGTATTCTCTGATTTACCACCCCTAAATATCCCTGCACCAGCCATTCTTGTGATTATTGTGATTTTGCTATTCATTATACATGTTTGTGGGCCTATGTAGCCAAGTTGTATCTATGATCGTATGCTATCTATTCATGGTTTTTGCATGTTCTGTTTATCTGTGAATTAACCAATGATATCAGGCCACACCCGGCCATGATTACAGACACCTGTGTGTGTCCTTTGACACTATATAAACTAGTGACCGGCAGTGTTTGTCATTTACCCTGATGAAGACTGCTTGTCTGTCGAAACGTTCTTTATCAGGTTATTAAATTATTGCATTTGAGCTCATAGAGTGTGAGGCTTTCCTTTTCTTTTTCAGGTCACAACTATAGTCAGGAAATACTCTGGTCTGTTACAGTCTATAGCTAGGGCCCAGAGTTGTTCCTGTTCAGGTCACAACTATAGTCAGGAAACACAACAGTAGTAGATGTAGGCTAGTAGTGGATGTAGCGCGTTAATACATAGATAACCTCTGGTGCTATGGGAGAAAATCATGATCACCACCATCATCATCACAATCACCACCATCATCACAATCACCACCACCATCACAATCACCACCAATACCATCATCAATGTGATCATCACCAATGTAACTTTTCATAGCACTTTTAGTTACATAAAGAATGTCAAAGCGGTCTAGTATCTCACCTTACTGTCCTCTCTCTGGAAGGTGACCCTACGGGGTTCAGTGCATCTTCGGCTCAGCCGGTGCCCCATCTTGTCCTTCAGCAGGGAGGTGTAGCCCAGGTGTTCATAGATGGGGTTGGTGGTCATCTTGGCAATGTACTCTGCAGCCTTGGTCTCGATGTACAGGGTGATGAGGCCATCCGTCACCAGGTCGTGGACCGTCTCGAAGCGCTTCTCCCCCACAAAGTGCTTCCCGTCATAGAACAGTCGGTAGTTCAGGGTCTGGTGCCCAAACCTGGGGAGAGGGGGTAGAGTGAGTGGGTGGGTAGAGGGAGGGAGGGAGCCAGGGAGTGAGGGAGGGAGGAGAGAGAAGGAAGGAAGGGAGAGTCTTTGACGAGGTGTGTATATTTAGTATGTAAATGTGTGTGTACTGTGTACGGTACCTTAAGGCCAAGGTGTTGGTCCCTGGCTGTCTCTGGCTCTCTCTGACGAGGTAAGCCCCCTCTGCTCCTCCCAGTAGCTCATCTGCATACTCTCTCGATAGCATGCCATGGAACCTTGAGAGAGCCACAAGTCTCCTGTCAATGCTGCCGCAAGTCCCCTGTCAATGCTGCCGCAAGTCCCCTGTCAATGCTGCCACAAGTCTCCTGTCAATGCTGCCACAAGTCTCCTGTCAATGCTGCCACAAGTCCCCTGTCAATGCTGCCACAAGTCCCCTGTCAATGCTGCCACAAGTCCCCTGTCAATGCTGCCACAAGTCTCCTGTCAATGCTGCCACAAGTCCCCTGTCAATGCTGCCACAAGTCCCCTGTCAATGCTGCCACAGGATGTGCACACACACACACAAAGATGTGCACACACACACACACACACACACACACACACCTTCAACGCCCTAACCACATGAAAAGCTAGTCGTTAATGATAAATCACACAGCCAGTCTCCCCAGCAGCTGTATTAGAAAATGGATGAAAAAGATGACGATCACAAAGGAAGTCCCACTACTCACTCTCTGCCGTAATATCTGGGTCTGCTCTCCATCTGTAAAGCCAGAGGAGAGAGAGAAGATACATTGGCTGACAGAGAGATAGTCAGTTGAAATGTCACTTCAATGGCTTGGCCAAGAGCTCTCACAACCTGTTTTGATTGAAGGATATGGGTTTCTATGTCCCTCTGTCTCTATCGGGGAACAGATATCTCTTTCTCTCTGTCTGAGTCTCTCTGCCTCTCTGTCTGTGTGTCTTTCTCTCACCTTGTATCTGTCTCTGTTTCTGTCTCTGTATCAGTCTGTCTCCCTCTCTCTGTGTCTGTCTCTCTCTGTCTCGGTCTCCCTCTCTCTGTATCAGTCTGTCTCCCTCTCTCTGTGTCTGTCTCTGTCTCTGTCTCCCTCTGTATCAGTATGTCTCTCTCTGTGTGTCTGCCTCCCTCTCTCTGTGTGTCTGCCTCCCTCTCTCTGTGTGTCTGCCTCCCTCTCTCTGTGTGTCTGCCTCTCTCTCTCTGTGTCTCTCTCTCTCTCTCTCTGTGTCTCTCTCTCTCTCTCTCTGTGTCTCTCTCTCTCTCTCTCTGTGTCTCTCTCTCTCTCTCTGTGTCTCTCTCTCTCTGTGTCTCTCTCTCTCTCTCTCTGTGTCTCTCTCTCTCCCTCTGTGTCTCTCTCTCTCCCTCTGTGTCTCTCTCTCTCCCTCTGTGTCTCTCTCTCTCCCTCTGTGTCTCTCTCTCCCTCTGTGTCTCTCTCTCCCTCTGTGTCTCTCTCTCTCTCTGTGTCCGTCTCCCTCTCTGTGTGTCAGTCTACCTCTCTGTGTGTCAGTCTCCCTCTCTCTGTGTCAGTCTCCCTCTCTCTGTGTCAGTCTCCCTCTCTCTGTGTCAGTCTCCCTCTCTCTGTGTCAGTCTCCCTCTCTCTGTGTCAGTCTCCCTCTCTCTGTGTCAGTCTCCCTCTCTCTGTGTCAGTCTCCCTCTCTCTGTGTCAGTCTCCCTCTCTCTGTGTCAGTCTCCCTCTCTCTGTGTCAGTCTCCCTCTCTCTGTGTCAGTCTCCCTCTCTCTGTGTCAGTCTCCCTCTCTCTGTGTCAGTCTCCCTCTCTCTGTGTCAGTCTCCCTCTCTCTGTGTCAGTCTCCCTCTCTCTGTGTCAGACTCCCTCTCTCTGTGTCAGACTCCCTCTCTCAGCGTCAGACTCCCTCTCTCTGTCTCTCTCTCTGTGTCTCTCTCTCTGTGTCTGTCTCTCTGTGTCTGTCTCTCTGTGTCTGTCTCTCTGTGTCTGTCTCTCTGTGTCTGTCTCCCTCTCTCGGTCTCTGTCTCTGTCTCTCTCTTTCTCCCTCTCTCTGTGTCTCTCTCGGTCTTTCTCTCTCGGTCTTTCTCTCTCTGTGTCTCTCTCGGTCTTTCTCTCTCTGTGTCAGTCTCTTTCTGTGTCTCCCTCTCTGTGTCAGTCTCCCTCTCTCTGTGTCAGTCTCCCTCTCTCTGTGTCAGTCTCCCTCTCTCTGTGTCAGTCTCCCTCTCTCTGTGTCAGTCTCCCTCTCTCTGTGTCAGTCTCCCTCTCTCTGTGTCAGTCTCCCTCTCTCTGTGTCAGTCTCCCTCTCTCTGTGTCAGTCTCCCTCTCTCTGTGTCAGTCTCCCTCTCTCTGTGTCAGTCTCCCTCTCTCTGTGTCAGTCTCCCTCTCTCTGTGTCAGTCTCCCTCTCTCTGTGTCAGTCTCCCTCTCTCTGTGTCAGTCTCCCTCTCTCTGTGTCAGTCTCCCTCTCTCTGCGTCAGTCTCCCTCTCTCTGCGTCAGTCTCCCTCTCTCTGCGTCAGTCTCCCTCTCTCTGCGTCAGTCTCCCTCTCTCTGCGTCAGTCTCCCTCTCTCTGCGTCAGTCTCCCTCTCTCTGCGTCAGTCTCCCTCTCTCTGCGTCAGTCTCCCTCTCTCTGCGTCAGTCTCCCTCTCTCTGCGTCAGTCTCCCTCTCTCTGCGTCAGTCTCCCTCTCTCTGCGTCAGTCTCCCTCTCTCTGCGTCAGTCTCCCTCTCTCTGCGTCAGTCTCCCTCTCTCTGCGTCAGTCTCTCTGTGTCTGTCTCTCTGTGTCTGTCTCTCTGTGTCTGTCTCCCTCTCTCGGTCTCTGTCTCCCTCTCTCGGTCTCTGTCTCCCTCTCTCGGTCTCTGTCTCCCTCTCTCTTTCTCCCTCTCTCTCTTTCTCCCTGTGTCTCCCTCTCTCTGTGTCTGTCTCCCTCTCTCTGTGTCTGTCTCTCTGTGTCTCTCTCTCTGTGTCTGTCTCTCTGTGTCTCCCTCTGTGTCTGTCTCTCTCTGTGTCTCCCTCTCTCTGTGTCTCTCTGTGTCTCTCTGTCTCTCTATGTCTCTCTCTGTCTCTCTCTGTCTCTCTCTGTGTCTCTCTGTGTCTCTCTGTGTCTCCCTCTCTCTATGTCTCTCTCTGTCTCTCTCTGTGTCTCTCTGTGTCTCTCTGTGTCTCTCTGTGTCTCTCTGTGTCTCTCTCTCTGTGTCTGTGTCTCCCTCTGACTAAGCAACTCTGTCTCTAATCCTGCCAATTGCCTAACCTCTTTTTACCATTCGGTGCCAGATTAGAGATAAGAAAACGACAATGTGGTAAATTATTAGTTGTTAGTTACATTATCACAACAGAGCAGGCATCCTATCAGAAAATACTGTGGTCTATATGGTTGCCTCCTTGATTCTGAGAAGTGCACACTTTGGGAGAAGGGTAGAGAATGGGGATGTATCTTACAGTGCCTTCGGAAAGTATTCAGACCCCTTCCCTTTTTCCACTTTGTTTACGTTACAGCCTTATTCTAAAATGGATTAAATATAATTTTTTCTCAATCTACACACAATACCCCATAATGACAAAGCGAAAACAGGTTTAGACATTTTTGCAAATGTTTTAAAAATAAAAAACAGAAATACCTTATTTACATAAGTATTCAGACCCTTTGCTATGAGACTCAGGTGAGCTCAGGTGCATCCTGTTTCCATTGATCATCCTTGAGATGTTTCTACAACTTGATTGGAGTCCACCTGTGGTAAATTCAATTGAATGGACATGATTTGGAAAGGCACACACCTGTCTACATAAGGTCCCACAGTTGACAGTGCATGTCAGAGCAAAAACCATGAGGTCGAAGGAATTGTCCGTAGAGCTCCGAGATAGGATTGTGTCGAGGCACAGATCTGGGGAAGGGTACCAAAATGTCTGCAGCATTGATGGTCCCCACAGTGTCCTCCACCATTCTTAAATGGAAGAAGTTTGGAACCACCAAGACTCTTCCTAGAGCTGGCTGCCCGGCCAAACTGAGCAATCGGTGGAGAAGGGCCTTGGTCAGGGAGGTGACCAAGAACCCAATGGTCACTCTGACAGAGCTCCAGAGTTCCTCTGTGGAGATGGGAGAACCTTCCAGAAGGACAACCATCTCTGCAGCACTCCACCAAATCAGGCCTTTATGGTAGTGGCCAGACGGAAGCCACTCCTCAGTAAAAGGCACATGACAGGCCGATGGAGTTTGCCAAAAGGCACCTAAGGACTCTCAGATCATAAGAGACAAGATTCTCTGGTCTGATGAAACCAAGATTGAACTCTTTGACCTGAATGTCTGGAGGAAACCTGGCACCATCCCTATGGTGAAGCATGGTGGTGGCGGCATCATGCTGTGGGGATGTTTTTCAGTGGCAGGGACTGGGAGACTAGTCAGGATCGAGGGAAAGATGAACGGAGCGAAGTACAGAGAGATCCTTGATGATAACCTGCTCCAGAGCGCTCAGGACCTCAGACAGGGGCGAAGGTTCACCTTCCAACAGGACAACAACCTTAAGCACACAGCCAAGACAATGCAGGAGTGGCTTCAGGACAATTCTCAATGTTCTTGAGTGGCCAAGCCAGAGCCCGGACTTGAACCCGATCGAACATCTCTGGATGGACCTGAAAATAGCTGTGCAGCGACGCTCTCCCTCCAACCTGACAGAGCTTGAGAGGATCTGCAGAGAAGAATGGGAGAAACTCCCCAAATACAGGTGTGCCAAGCTTGTAGCGTCATAGCCAAGAAGACTCGAGGCTGTAATCACTGCCAAAGGTGTTTCAACAAAGTACTGAGTAAAGGGCCTGAATACTTATTTAAATGTGATATTTCAATTGTTGTTTTCTTTATAAATTTGCAAAAAAATTTAAAAACCTGTTTTTTCTTTGTCATTATTTTTTACAATCCATTTTAGAATAAGGCTGTAACCTAACAAAATGTGGAAAAAGTCAAGGGGTCTGAATACTTGCACTGTATTTTGTTAAGTGATATACAGTACTGACCTCCTGGGGGCAGGTGATCCTCTTGGGCCGAGGAGCTTCCTGCTGGAGCTGGTACACTGTAAATGACAAACATGGACTGTCAGGTAAAAAGCATAGTATTCAGTATTAGAATGGCTGCACTGCTGAGGCCACAATATGTATAGATATGTATATGTATAGATATTTATATGTACGCTTATTGAGTTACGCAGCCTTAAGGCCTCAACACAGTCTACGGAAACTGAGCCGACGGAGGTCCGTTTGCGTCGTGTTCCGAAAATTCAGACGCACAAATGTACGTAGAACTACGTAGAGAGCAACGCAAACAAACAGACCTCCTTCTGCTCCGTTTGCGTAGACTGTGTAGACCCCTTTACACACACACACACACACACACACACACACACTAATTCATGCATTACTTCCCTATGGGACAATAAAGTTTAGTAATGTATTCATTCATGCACTGTATGGGGTCATCAGCTGGACACTGTTAGCTAAGGACATGCAGTAATACTACAGTACAGCCATCACCAATGTATTCATCTCCTTTAAGTCCTATTTTCACTTATTTTTCTCAAATTTTGTGCACACATTTGTTTACATCCCTGTGAGTGAGCATTCCTCCTTTGCCAAGATAATCCATCCACCTGACAAGTTATTTGCCTTGCGATATATGCTCAAGCAGATGTCTAATCATTTATTTGAGTTACACAGTTATTAATAAACGACCCAATGCACTCCTCTTGCAACTCACTGTCACATGCGTAACAGTATTTTTAACCATGGAACATGTTTGCGTGTAGTGGTCCCAGCAGGACTTGGAAGGGGCACTAGATTCTGAGGAGTTAAACTTCCTAACGGACAGTTAGAAGGTTATAGTTGCTCTAATATTGGATATGCAGCATACACAGTCGCTGTATGGCCACTGAGAGTATGATTCAAAGATGGCTGGCTCACTTGTTGCCTAACTCCGAGCAAAGTCAACAAGGAACAGTAGGAACACCAGGAGCCATTAGCGAAGTCGAAGATATCCGTGGGCTGATCTCTCTCAGTGGTTTATATGACAGGTCCCATTTATCACCAAACCCTCTGTGTGAATGTCAATGGATATTTCACAGAGGGCTGCATCCCAAATGGCACCCTATTCCCTATGTAGTGCACTACTTTTGATCAGGGACCATAGGGCCCATAGTATACTATATAGAGAATAGGGCACCATTTGGGATACAGGTCTAGTCTACGGCCCTAATGCAGGACGCTAACAGTGTCTATTAATCCTAGTACTGGGACACAATGGGGAGACACAGGATGCATCCCAAATGGCACCATTTTACCCTACAAAGTGTACTACATTTGACCAGAGCCCAGAACTACAGTAAATAGGGTATAGGGTTTATTTTAGGATGCAAACAAAGTAACCCAGTGACACACGTACCAGCAGCGCTGAGGCGAGCTGCCATCATGGATTAAGTGTACTTAAAGAGTCTGAGTTTTGGGTGTAAATCAGCGAAACTGTTGAAAATGGAATGGAGATGAAACGTGTAGTGGAGTGAGATGAATCACATCCAATGCTTAAGCCTGCGACAGTTGAATATATCTGAGCTGAGCTGGGCACATTGTCTGTGGTAATGTACCTATTCTGTAGGGCATTACTGGAGACATAGAGATTACACTATACTCATGTCATGCAATAAGAATGTGTATGACACTAAGAGTATATCCCAAATGGCACCCTATTCCCTACATAGTGCACTACTTTTTTTTATAACACAGCTTTATTGGTGAAGAACACAAAATTATACATGGTTACATATTTAGTGCGAAAGTAATGCACTAAATAGGGAATAGTAATGCACTAATTAGGGAACAGGGTGCCATTTGGGGACGCATCCTAAGAATGGTGGACGATGCAGGATTAGAAGAAAGACAAGAGTGTTGTTCCCAGAACTCTTTCCTCATTGTAATGTAACACAGCATTGGGAGTCGTGCTGTTTCCTCATTGTAATGTAACACAGCATTGGGAGTCGTGCTGTTTCCTCATTGTAATGTAACACAGCATTGGGAGTCGTGCTGTTTCCTCATTGTAATGTAACACAGCATTGGGAGTCGTGCTGTTTCCTCATTTTAATGTAACACAGCATTGGGAGTAGAACTCTTTCCTCTTTGTAATGTAACACAGCATTGGGAGTAGTGTTGTTGCGTAAAAGGTTAAGTCTCTGTACTGAATCTTCCCCACAACAGACTTTCTATGCGGGAGAAGACAGACTCCTGACTTTGAGTTTTTGTTTTAGTCAGGACAACTCACGTCAACCAGCAAGACCTGGACTTCTTCCACGGACACACACACACACACACACACACACACACACACACACACACAACACACACACACACACAACACACACACACAGGATATCTTCCACGAACATGACGAAGTCATAGTGAGCTCTAAAAATATCTCTCAGCCGGCGTTAGAAGAGAGAAGATTGGAGAGGAGAGAGAACTAACAAGAAGCTGTGCTGAAGCATGGAGCGTCCCAAGAAGCCTCACTGTACACACTACCTGTAATAACAGATGAAAGTATTTCTGCTTTAATATCCTGATATGATCACATAAAGAGTCCTTTGTAGTGACATGCAGCAGCCTGGTGGCCATGATGACTAGGCTTCTAGCATTCCACATTCCTCATCGACAACCAATGACTTCACACTGGATAAACAGTACTTTAGATACTTACAGTAAGACTTCCATATGGGCGGTTGGTAATCCTCAGGGTCTGAAACAACAACACAGGAGGTGGGTCAGTGGTCAGAGAGAGAGAGCGAGAGGGAGAGACAGACAGAGACCCACAAAAACAAATCAAATTTTGATAAACTCACATATCTATTGGGTGAAATACCACAGTGTGCCATCACAGCAGCAAGATTTGTGACCTGTTGCCACAAGAAAAGGGCAACCAGTGAAGCACAAACACCATTGTAAATACAACCCATTTTTATGTTGATTTATTTTCCCTTTTGTACTTTAACTATTTGCACATCATTATAACACTGTACAGAGCCATAATATGACATTTGAAATGTCTTTATTCTTTCTATTGTTTATCTCACTCGTTTATTATCCATTTCACTTGCTTTGACAATGTAAACATATGTTTCCCATGCCAATAAATCCCCTTAAATTGAATTGAAATGAGAGAGAGTGAGAGAGAGAGACAGACAGACAGAGCGAGAGAGAGCAAGAGAAAGAGAAAGAGACAGAGACAGAGAGAGCAAGAGAGAGACAGAGAGAGCAAGAGGGAGAGAGAAAGAGAGCGAGTGTTCAGAACTAGAAAGACGGGAGTTAGAAGGGTAAAGGGTTAGAAAACAGGCATGTATTCTTTATTTATTGGGTGAATTGTCAAATCTCTCATGTCTCTCATGTCTCTCTGCGACCCAGTTACATTCACTCTGAATGGATTATGAACTCATCATCACCATGGTTATTTCAGAGTTGTTTATGTCTCAGTCTAGTTATTCTGCTAGACTAGCATAATTATACACAGGGTTTATTCACACTGTGAAGCCTCATGAGATGCTCATTGCTCAGTGAGTGAATACAGTTTCATTCAGTCTCCCTGCTTCAAGGAAAATCAATACACATGTCCACCTTATTATTTTAGTTAACAGGCTGTCTCCCAATGGCACCCTATTCCCTACATAGTGCACTACTTTTGACCAAAAGTAGTGCACTATGTAGGGAATAGGATGCCATTTGGGATGCAGACAAGGTTGCCAGTCAACAGATCTATAGTACCTGATGCAGCCCAGGGATATGTCCCTTCTTCACAGATAGATCCATCTTTATAAACACCTTTCAAGGCTAGCATTATGCCATGATGATGATACACAGTATTCATTACCCAAGAAGGGCAAAACAAATTAGAAAACGTGGAAATGCAATTTCCAGCCCAACACCCATGGGATCTGCTGTAACCTAAGGGGAAATGTGCTACTTTAATTGCATCGACGGTTGAGGTTTGTGTTTAATGCAGAATAATGTAACCACCATTTCTTATTCCTGTACTCTCTCATCATGCCCACAGTGTTCCCTTGGTAACGCATAAGTTGGTCCAACATCCTCCTGCATAATATACTACCTACTATATGCTCCGTAAGTACCTTCACATAGTCATGTTGTACTGTTACAGTATATAGGCAGATCTAATGAATTAGTAGGGCTATCCTATGGATCTTAGGCTGGCAAGGCTGTGCATGACAACTATTCCAGAAACGTAGAGACCTACTGTGGGGCTAAGTCCTCTACTATCTTACAGACGCTTAGCAAGGTATCATAGTGTAAACGTAGCTAATAATATTGAAGCAGGTGGAATGATGGAACGTGGCCTTAATGCATCACAAGGCTCACATATCTCTCTGCTGTTCCCGGTGGAAGGATGTCACTGACAGCTGGAGTAATTGCATGTGTGAACAATGAATCACATGAAGTTAGAAGAGACACTGACTTCATTTAAAACACCCAGGGACATCAGTCAAGGGATCAATATGGCGACCCGCTGTTCACCCCCAGGGGACGGGCTGCATGCTAACTACGGACTACCCTAGGGCTACCACAGGCACACCTGAGAGAGTCAATAAGAGCTCTCTCTCTCTCTCCCTCTCTCCTAAATGGCACCCTATTCACTTTACAGTGCATTATATTTATAGTCAACATAGGGGCACTGGTCAAATGTAGTGCACTATAAAAGGAAGTAGGGTTCTATTTAGGACACAGTCACTAAGCTCACTGGCAGACCTGCCTCCTGTAGTACAGTTCCTGGCAGAGAGCGGGGCTCTGAGGAACCAACCAGACAATGTCTGAGTGAGTGACCGGTCCACTGGATCACTATGTTAACCACACACTGACTGTTTTGTTGTCATCATTGGCAATTTCCATACAGTCACTTTCATGTGAGAGCTTTGAGGTGCATACTCAGTGTGCATCCCAAGTGGCACCCTATTCCCATGAAGCTAGGGTTACGGTTGTGGATGAGGGTTAGGGTTGAACCAGGATGTGGACATGAAGCTGGGGTTAGGGTTCTGGATGAGGGTTAGGGTTGAACCAGGATGTGGACATGAAGCTAGGGTTAGGGTTCTGGATGAGGGTTAGGGTTGAACCAGGATGTGGACATGAAGCTAGGGTTAGGGTTCTGGATGAGGGTTAGGGTTGAACCAGGATGTGGACATGAAGCTAGGGTTAGGGTTCTGGATGAGGGTTAGGGTTGAACCAGGATGTGGACATGAAGCTAGGGTTAGGGTTCTGGATGAGGGTTAGGGTTGAACCAGGATGTGGACATGAAGCTAGAGTTAGGGTTCTGGATGAGGGTTAGGGTTGAACCAGGATGTGGACATGAAGCTAGGGTTAGGGTTCTGGATGAGGGTTAGGGTTGAACCAGGATGTGGACATGAAGCTAGGGTTAGGGTTCTGGATGAGGGTTAGGGTTGAACCAGGATGTGGACATGAAGCTAGGGTTAGGGTTCTGGATGAGGATTAGGGTTGAACCAGGATGTGGACATGAAGCTAGGGTTAGGGTTCTGGATGAGGGTTAGGGTTGAACCAGGATGTGGACATGAAGCTAGGGTTAGGGTTCTGGATGAGGGTTAGGGTTGAACCAGGATGTGGACATGAAGCTAGAGTTAGGGTTCTGGATGAGGGTTAGGGTTGAACCAGGATGTGGACATGAAGCTAGAGTTAGGGTTCTGGATGAGGGTTAGGGTTGAACCAGGATGTGGACATGAAGCTAGAGTTAGGGTTCTGGATGAGGGTTAAACCAGGATGTGGACATGAAGCTAGAGTTAGGGTTCTGGATGAGGGTTAGGGTTGAACCAGGATGTGGACATGAAGCTAGGGTTAGGGTTCTGGATGAGGGTTAGGGTTGAACCAGGATGTGGACATGAAGCTAGAGAGTTAGGGTTAGGGTTGAACCAGGATGTGGACATGAAGCTAGGGTTAGGGTTAGGTATAGGGTGCCATTTGGGACTCAGCCATGCTGTACTCTGTGTCTACAGTCATACATCTGACTGATAAAAACCAAATGCCTTTGTTCAAAAGATCTAGTTTGCATCTCAAATAGCAACCAATTCACTACACTTCCCTTATGGGCCCAGGTATAAAGTAGCAAACTATAGAGGGAATAGGGTGCCATTTGGGATGTAACCACACTGTATGTCTACAGTGATATACTGTATGTGTCACAAAGCCTTTGTTCAATAGATCTAATCAGCACTCAGAAGAGATACTTTTTATGGACAAACTTTCCCTAACTCAAAACGCAGGCACTTCAGAACACGGCTTGATTCGTATAAAGTTGATTGGCCTTCCGGCTCCATATACTAGATTGCTTTGGGAGGGAAATGTATTGTCAAATCAAATCAAATTGTATTTGTCACATGCGCCGAATACAACAGGTGTAGACCTTACAGTGAAATGTTTACTGGATCATTATTTACTTACAAGCCCTTAACCAACAATGCAGTTTTAAGAAAGAATACCCAAAAAAAAAGAAAAATCACACAAAAAATACAATATAAAATAATAAGCAATAAAAGTAACAAATAATTAAAGAGCAGCAGTTAAAATAACAATAGCGAGGCTATATACAGGGGGTACCAGTACCGAGTCAATGTGTAGGGGCACCGGTTAGTCGAGGTAATTGAGGTAATATGTACATGTAGGTAGAGTTATTAACGTGACTATGCATAGATAATAAACAGAGAGTAGCAGCAGCGTAAAAGAGGGGGGGAGGGGGCAATGCAAATAGTCTGGGTAGCCATTTGATTAGATGTTCAGGAGTCTTATGGCTTGGGGGTAGAAGCTGTTAAGAAGCCTCTTGGACCTAGACTCGGCGCTCAGGTACCGCTTGGTCATTGTGTCTCTGCTCTGGCGAACAATCAAATTGAATGATTCTACTGCAGATCATTTGGAGAAGGAGATTTATTTTGGTCACCTTGCCAAACACTGACTTTTCCTTACTATTCTTTTGAATAACGGGTTATTCTGGAATGGTTGTCTGGGGGGTTGAGGGGGGTGGAGGTCCTTCAGGGCAGGCCCAGAGCTGACGTATACTACTCTAAAGGACTTTAAGCTCATTAAATGGATGGTATAAGGGTTATGCTACATTTGGCAAAGCACAAGATATAAAGGACATGTTATTACACGCCTAAATAACATGACATGATTTGTGGAGCGTACTGTATATGTAGGTCTAAGAAAGGGTTTAGGAAAGCCTTAGAAGTTATACTGATTTGTGACCTAATTTCAAATAGGGAAAATTGAACTCCTGCTGCCTGTGTGTGTTGTGGAGGGAGAATAGTGAGAGAACACATACACACACACACACACACACACACACACACACACACACCCACACACAGCCAGAGGGTAAGGAGACAGACAGATACAATTAATATCCTATTTCCCTCCATTACTCACCAGTCACTGGAAGAATTTGATAAAATAATTACAGCGGTGTGTGTGTGTGTGTTCTCGGCGGGGTGTTTGCTTTGGAAGCAAAGAGAATAAGAGATGAATAAAGATCAAGCTTAGCAAAGACGTTCTCCCCTGAGAGGACTTCTGCTCAAGCAAGATTTAACAAAACAGAGATTCCACGCGAGCGGAAGATATTTTTGGTATCTCAGATTGTTCTGGCAATTCTCACATGGAAACTTCATTGGGAGGAAGGATGTTTGAAATGCTTTTTACATTTGTATCACAAACCATTTGTGAGAAAATCTTGATGAAATTGGCAATTTTAGGCCCTTTTTACACCTAGACATGCTTCCTGTAAGACCCTATGATCCGTACATGATACAAGACACCATCTTGGAGTCATTATACTCCTTATAGTGTGCTCTAAAATATGGAGAATGTCTAGATTCTTTAAAAAATAATAACTCTGGAAATGTGACGTGTTTGAAGAGTATATTGTTAAACAATATGTCTAAAAATAAGCAAAATCTAAAATGGGTAGTTGAGATTAATATTTTTGATGTTGAATAAATGAAGGTGAAAATGTGTATTTCAGAATCTAGACATTCTCCATATTTTAGAGCACACTATAAGGAGTATAATGACTCCAAGATGGTGTCTGTATCATGTACGGATCACAGATCATAGGGTCTTACAGGAAGCATGTCTAGGTGTAAAAAAGGCCTAAAATGGCTAATTTCATCATAATTATTTTTAATATTTGAGATACAAATGTCAAAAGCATGTTAAACATCCTTCCTCCCAATGAAGTTCCTATGTGAGAATTGCCAGAACAATTTGAGATCCCAAAAATATTTTCCGCTCCCGCTGGTGTGGAATCGCCCTAGAACACTCCGATTCACACATCTCAGAAAGAGGCCCCACGCTCCTCTCACCATCATCACTATCCATATGGACAGCTAGACCCAACCAAACAGATGGCCACACACACACACACACACACACACACACACACACACACCACTGAGCGTCAGATCATAGGGATGTAGCACCGCCCCTGTAGGGAGACCATCTGTGCAGCAAACTGCTCTAAAACAAGCATATCCATCCAGCCAGTGTGTGTGTGTGTGTGTGCACAGGTATGCACAGATGTGTGTGTGTGCGCACACAGGTGCATGCACAGGTATGCACAATCACACATACAGTGTGTACACAAGTGTGAATAAATAAATGTGTGTGTGTGTGTGTTTGTGCTGAGGGTCTTAGTGTGTTGTGAAATCTGTTATGAATGTATTGTCATGTTTTTAAAATTGTATAACTGCCTTCATTTTACTGGACCCCAGGAAGAGTAGCTGCTGCCTTGGCAGGAACTAATGGGGATCCATAATAAACCCTGGGAAGAGTAGCTGCTGCCTTGGCAGGAACTAATGGGGATCCATAATAAACCCCGGGAAGAGTAGCTGCTGCCTTGGCAGGAACTAATGGGGATCCATAATAAACCCCGGGAAGAGTAGCTGCTGCCTTGGCAGGAACTAATGGGGATCCATAATAAACCCCGGGAAGAGTAGCTGCTGCCTTGGCAGGAACTAATGGGGATCCATAATAAACCCCAGGAAGAGTAGCTGTTGCCTTGGCAGGAACTAATGGGGATCCATAATAAACCCCGGGAAGAGTAGCTGCTGCCTTGGCAGGAACTAATGGGGATCCATAATAAACCCCAGGAAGAGTAGCTGCTGCCTTGGCAGGAACTAATGGGGGTCCATAATAAACCCCAGGAAGAGTAGCTGCTGCCTTGGCAGGAACTAATGGGGATCCATAATAAACCCCAGGAAGAGTATCTGCTGCCTTGGCAGGAACTAATGGGGATCCATAATAAACCCCAGGAAGAGTAGCTGTTGCCTTGGCAGGAACTAATGGGGATCCATAATAAACCCCAGGAAGAGTATCTGCTGCCTTGGCAGGAACTAATGGGGATCCATAATAAACCCCAGGAAGAGTATCTGCTGCCTTGGCAGGAACTAATGGGGATCCATAATAAACCCCAGGAAGAGTAGCTGTTGCCTTGGCAGGAACTAATGGGGATCCATAATAAACCCCAGGAAGAGTAGCTGCTGCCTTGGCAGGAACTAATGGGGATCCATAATAAACCCCAGGAAGAGTATCTGCTGCCTTGGCAGGAACTAATGGGGATCCATAATAAACCCCAGGAAGAGTAGCTGCTGCCTTGGCAGGAACTAATAGGGATCCATAATAAACCCCAGGAAGAGTAGCTGCTGCCTTGGCAGGAACTAATGGGGATCCATAATAAACCCCAGGAAGAGTATCTGCTGCCTTGGCAGGAACTAATGGGGATCCATAATAAACCCCAGGAAGAGTAGCTGTTGCCTTGGCAGGAACTAATGGGGATCCATAATAAACCCCAGGAAGAGTAGCTGCTGCCTTGGCAGGAACTAATGGGGATCCATAATAAACCCCAGGAAGAGTATCTGCTGCCTTGGCAGGAACTAATGGGGATCCATAATAAACCCCAGGAAGAGTAGCTGCTGCCTTGGCAGGAACTAATAGGGATCCATAATAAACCCCAGGAAGAATATCTGCTGCCTTGGCAGGAACTAATGGGGATCCATAATAAACCCCAGGAAGAGTAGCTGCTGCCTTGGCAGGAACTAATAGGGATCCATAATAAACCCCGGGAAGAGAAGCTGCTGCCTTGGCAGGAACTAATGGGGATCCATAATAAATACAAGTTTGGTGGGTTAGAGAACCCTTCTGACTGCAGACTCAGTATGCTGGTTAGGTTAGCATCAGCCCAGGCCAGGCTTCATCAGTTAGGGGGAAACACATTGTTTGGTAATGTGATTCCCTGGCTGCCTGGTGGAAGCCACTGAGGGAACCAGGGTTTCTAATTAATAATGAATGGAGAGATAGACGACAGATGCATGTTGCATTAAGCAACTCTCCCATCTCTGTATGGGGACATCAGGCTAGTTTTTCTGTTTTCATAAAAAACATACAACTGTTTAGTTATTGTTTTTTTAACGTCACTAGAGGGTGAGATAACCTGCTAAAATTACTAGAATGTGAAAAAATGTCATCTGTTGACACCAGTACTGTCCTGAAGCCAGACTCAACATGACTAGTAACAGTTTCCACTCCACTCCACTCCACTCCACTCCACTCCACTCCACTCCACTCCGTATGTGAATGCCTATGTGATGCAGAACAGAGTTCGACAGAAACATCTGTAGGACAACGTTTAAGAACAGATTGCTCTCTTCATTTGCAAGACTGTGTCCGCGTCCCAAATGGCACACTATTCCCTATATGGTGCACTGGTGGGCCAGGGCACTACATAGGGATGCAGCCTATGAGACACAAATCCTGCCTCTGCTACTATCCAATGGTGTGGTTGCAGGCCTAGGGCAGAAGACGAGATACACTTTGATCCTGCATCCCTCCATGTATTCCCTGCCAGAGTAGGGCAGAGTGTTTCTTTCATCCAGCATCCCTCCATGTATTCCCTGCCAGAGTAGGGCAGAGTGTTTCTTTGATCCTGCATCCCTCCATGTATTCCCTGCCAGAGTAGGGCAGAGTGTTTCTTTCATCCAGCATCCCTCCATGTATTCCCTGCCAGAGTAGGGCAGAGTGTTTCTTTGATCCTGCATCCCTCCATGTATTCCCTGCCAGAGTAGGGCAGAGTGTTTCTTTCATCCAGCATCCCTCCATGTATTCCCTGCCAGAGTAGGGCAGAGTGTTTCTTTGATCCTGCATCCCTCCATGTATTCCCAGCCAGAGTAGGGCAGAGTGTTTCTTTCATCCTGCATCCCTCCATGTATTCCCAGCCAGAGTAGGGCAGAGTGTTTCTTTGATCCTGCATCCCTCCATGTATTCCCTGCCAGAGTAGGGCAGAGTGTTTCTTCCATCCTGCATCCCTCCATGTATTCCCTACCAGAGTAGGGCAGAGTGTTTCTTTCATCCTGCATCCCTCCATGTATTCCCAGCCAGAGTAGGGCAGAGTGTTTCTTTCATCCTGCATCCCTCCATGTATTCCCTGCCAGAGTAGGGCAGAGTGTTTCTTTCATCCTGCATCCCTCCATGTATTCCCTGCCAGAGTAGGGCAGAGTGTTTCTTTCATCCTGCATCCCTCCATGTATTCCCAGCCAGAGTAGGGCAGAGTGTTTCTTTCATCCTGCATCCCTCCATGTATTCCCTGCCAGAGTAGGGCAGAGTGTTTGCTGAGTGCTGTGTGACTAACAGTGTGCTGGTGCTCTCTACTCAGCTCTCCTGTGCCAGGAATGTGGAGGAGTGTTCTCTCAGATCACTGCACCGCACAAGCACGGCCACAAATGGTTTTTTCATCCAGGGGAATGAAAAATGATTGTGAAATATATCACTAATCTCTTCTTTTTTTCCCCATTGGAGTATAATATACAGTGCAAGTCAGTGTCTGGGAAACGGCTTTCATCAACGGTCTATTCTTCTTCCAAGACTGTATTACCCAGATTTCTACTATGGGTAATATCCTACAGTGGGATGGATGAACTTTGTGGGTAATATCCTACAGTGGGATGGATGAACATTGTGGGTAATATTCTACAGTGGGATGGATGAACATT
Organism: Coregonus lavaretus; assembly: GCF_964263955.1. NCBI lineage: Eukaryota > Metazoa > Chordata > Actinopteri > Salmoniformes > Salmonidae > Coregonus > Coregonus lavaretus. The sequence continues at coordinate 293,805 of NW_028161624.1, read as the reverse complement.
GTGGGTAACATCCTACAGTGGGATGGATTAACATTGTGGGTAACATCCTAGAGTGGGATGGATAAACATTGTGGGTAACATCCTAGAGTGGGATGGATAAACATTGTGGGTAATATCCTAGAGTGGGATGGATAAACATTGTGGGTAACATCCTACAGTGAGTAACATCATTGTGGGTAACATCATTGTGGGTAACATCCTAGAGTGGGATGGATAAACATTGTGGGTAACATCCTAGAGTGGGATGGATAAACATTGTGGGTAACATCATTGTGGGTAATATCCTACAGTGGGATGGATAAACATTGTGGGTAACATCCTAGAGTGGGATGGATAAACATTGTGGGTAACATCCTACAGTGGGATGGATAAACATTGTGGGTAACATCCTACAGTGGGTAACATCATTGTGGGTAACATCCTAGAGTGGGATGGATAAACATTGTGGGTAACATCCTACAGTGGGATGGATAAACATTGTGGGTAACATCATTGTGGGTAATATCCTACAGTGGGATGGATAAACATTGTGGGTAACATCCTACAGTGGGTAACATCATTGTGGGTAACATCCTAGAGTGGGATGGATAAACATTGTGGGTAACATCCTACAGTGGGATGGATAAACATTGTGGGTAACATCATTGTGGATAACATCCTAGAGTGGGATGGATAAACATTGTGGGTAACATCCTAGAGTGGGATGGATAAACATTGTGGGTAACATCCTAGAGTGGGATGGATAAACATTGTGGGTAACATCCTAGAGTGGGATGGATAAACATTGTGGGTAACATCCTACAGTGGGATGGATAAACATTGTGGGTAACATCCTACAGTGGGTAACATCATTGTGGGTAACATCCTAGAGTGGGATGGATAAACATTGTGGGTAACATCCTACAGTGGGATGGATAAACATTGTGGGTAACATCATTGTGGGTAACATCCTAGAGTGGGATGGATAAACATTGTGGGTAACATCCTACAGTGGGATGGATAAACATTGTGGGTAACATCCTACAGTGGGTAACATCATTGTGGGTAACATCCTAGAGTGGGATGGATAAACATTGTGGGTAACATCCTACAGTGGGATGGATAAACATTGTGGGTAACATCATTGTGGATAACATCCTAGAGTGGGATGGATAAACATTGTGGGTAACATCCTAGAGTGGGATGGATAAACATTGTGGGTAACATCCTAGAGTGGGATGGATAAACATTGTGGGTAACATCATTGTGGGTAATATCCTACAGTGGGATGGATAAACATTGTGGGTAACATCCTACAGTGGGATGGATAAACATTGTGGGTAACATCATTGTGGGTAATATCCTACAGTGGGATGGATAAACATTGTGGGTAACATCCTAGAGTGGGATGGATAAACATTGTGGGTAATATCCTACAGTGGGATGGATAAACATTGTGGGTAACATCCTACAGTGAGTAACATCATTGTGGGTAACATCATTGTGGGTAACATCCTAGAGTGGGATGTCTTTCTCCAGTCTTTCTGTTCATCCTGGTAGTTTCATCAATAATTACTTCAAAGTCAAGTCTTGATTGGCTGGACCGACCTCGCTCATGCAGTTTCCTCATACAGCCGCTGTGTCTCCACCGAGAGAGGACGGTCTAGTCAATCAAGGCTTGGAGACCAGAGCCTACTGTCACGCAGAAACAGCTGGCTTGGAGACCAGAGCCTACTGTCACGCAGAAACAGCTGGCTTGGAGACCAGAGCCTACTGTCACGCAGAAACAGCTGGCTTGGAGACCAGAGCCTACTGTCACGCAGAAACAGCTGGCTTGGAGACCAGAGCCTACTGTCACGCAGAAACAGCTGGCTTGGAGACCAGAGCCTACTGTCACGCAGAAACGTGTTGTGTTCACAGATTCATTTCTGAGGATGCGTCCCAAATTGCACCCTATTCCCTATATAGTACACTACTTTTGACCTGGACCCTGGGATCTGATCAAAAGTAGTGCACTATATAGGGTAGAGGGTGCCATTTGGGATGCAGACGGAGTCATACGCCTCATAGAAAAGATGATTCAAATGTTGTGTCTGTGTGCCAGAAAGCTCTCCAGGAAGATAATGATAGCCTTGTGTGACAGGCTCTCTATCCCTGGCAGCACAGTGCCTTGTAATGTCTGATCATTATATCCAGAGCCCAGCAATAATGACAAACCTCCACACCACAGTCAGAAAATACTTTCCCCTTAAAAGATACGGTGGTCAAGCGGTAAATCCACTGCTTTTGGCAACGTACTCATGAGATAATGTCTTGTGAAGTATGCGGTCGGCACAGCCATCCTGTATCAGCCTGGAATGATCGCTGCGTCCCAATTGGCACCCTATTCCTTATGTAGCAGCACTACTTTGGTCAAAACGTAGTGCACTTTATAGAGAATAGGGTGTCATTTGGGACGCAAACATTGTGTCTTGGCTCCCATGGGCAGAAGCGCCTTCTGGGTAATTTGATTCTGGTTGTGTAGTGTGGTATGGTTGGGTAGGTTGGGGGGGGGGGGGGGGGGGGGTCATTAGAAGACACTAAATAAATACGGGCTATCATATCATATGTTCCCTCTGACGACAACAACCCAGCAGCAATAGGATAAAAGCTCCTCCCACCCACCCACTGTACATTCTGTAACTTATATTGAGTTTTGGTCACATTGTTGATCTTGACACAAACACCACCTTGCCCTGCACAGTTGACTGTTCCTATGGTCATTGATGGTTTGTGAGACAAGCAGCACATGCTTCACTATGGTGGATTATATTTTAGGAGTGACTTTTCCTCTGGGTAGAATAGTGGTGGCAACATCAAAGACATAAACACACACACGAACCCTCTCCTGGCTATTAAACTACTAAAAACAACTAGAATAACCACTTCTCCACTGAGATATACCACACACACACCACCTCCTTGTGGTTACTGGCGTGGCCTCCACATACATTAACCAACAGTGTGATAGTGATGTTTGCACTCTATACCCTGACAAACATGGGCACCACACGTTTATCTATACTGTGTGTGCAGGAGGAGGCTACAGCCAGCGACTGCTGTTTCACTCTCAGTTTGTTTGAGCAGCTGTGGCACTTTTCCAGTTCATATTCTGAACATTTCTGACATCAGTCTTCCTATCCTCTACATCAGGGCTCTCCAACCCTGTTCCTGGAGAGCTACCGTCCTGTAGGTTCACTCCAACCCTGTTCCTGGAGAGCTACCGTCCTGTAGATTTTCACTCCAACCCTGTTCCTGGAGAGCTACCGTCCTGTAGGTTTTCACTCCAACCCTGTTCCTGGAGAGCTACCGTCCTGTAGATTTTCACTCCAACCCTGTTCCTGGAGAGATACCGTCCTGTAGATTTTCACTCCAACCCTGTTCCTGGAGAGCTACCGTCCTGTAGGTTTTCACTCCAACCCCAATCTAACACACCTGATTCTAATAATTAGCTGGTTGATAAGCTGAAGCAGGTTAGTTACAACAGGGGTTGGAGTGAAAACCTACAGGAAGGTAGCTCTCCAGGAACAGGGTTGGAGTGAAAATCTACAGGACGGTAGCTCTCCAGGAACAGGGTTGGAGTGAAAATCTACAGGACGGTAGCTCTCCAGGAACAGGGTTGGAGACCGTGTAGCTCAGTTGGTAGAACATAGCGTTTGCAACGCCAGGGTTGTGGGTTCGATTCCCACGGGGGGCAGTATGAAAATGTATGCACTCACTAACTGTAAGTCGCTCTGGATAAGAGCGTCTGCTAAATGACTAAAATGTAAAAATGAGACCCCTGCTCTACATGATTGACTCAGATACCGAGATAATCTTCTAGGCAGCTGATCCTATAGGTATCTAAAGACACTCAGACCACAGCATATATGGCATCTTGCCAACTAGCGAGTGACCGGCTTCAAATGTTTTACTGGGAATAAACAAGTATTTTTGAAATGTCACATCAAGCCCCAGTCTTCATGGGGGCATGATGGAAAATGGTAGATTTAGGTAGAGGGTCCCCATCCCTGGTGTCTCTACCAACCGAATATAGCAGTGGCCATACTTGCCAGTCAACAAGAGGATTATGGGGATAATTGAGAATTTTATGATAGTTATCCAAACAAAACCACATGTACATGAATGACAAGTCCAACCCTACAATCTCAGCCTCTTCATTGAGAGAGGCGTTCACTTCCTATCCAAGATGATGCCTCACTGAAACCAGACGCAAGAAGGTATGCGTTAAAAACACATAAACACACATTCTATTTGCCAACGACTAGACTGGTCTGCCACTCTCAATCAAGCTCTTGAACGTGGCACGTTTATCGTTCTATGTTCAGCGGCAGAGGAGGTGAAAGAGAACAAGAGATGAGATAATTATTATAGACGCGAACGTAGCCGACTGGTGTCGTGATTTATTGTGTGACGTCTGTCAATTACCCACAGATCGAGATTTTAAAAAAGTTCCATAATGTGTATCACAAACGAAATTCATGCATGCCAGCTTTGACACAGTTAACTCACAAGTCCCTATATTAATTGCATTATGCAATAAATATGAGAGAGAGAGAGAGAATAACGAGGGTGATAATATTATCATTGATAAGCCTAACAAATAATTAAATGTTATTATAAGGCCAAATAATATATATAGGAAATGGTTTGTTATTTGTTTTATCAAACAAAATATTTTCATTTAGGACTCTTACCAGAAGACACTGATGAACCCGACAGGCTTGAGTTGCTGGATACTGCCATCCCAATCCGCTTCAGGCTCGGTCTGGTCACTCGCGGTCGGTCGAGGTGCGCTCACAGCCCGTCCCCGGTAGTCCGTCCATTTCACTATGTCACGTAGCGTAGCCTCCTCTCACTCGCTGCTTTGGCACGAACTGACACTGTTTATTTCACGTCCGTTTTCGTTCCTTCTGAATTCCTGTTCTTGTAGGTGTAACGTTCCAGCGCGCTTTCACTTCTCTCCGTTCCTTTCCCTGGTGGTTCCCTGCGCGCCCTATGTTGCCGCATTTACTGTAGCTCCACTCACTGGCAGTAGTGGAAAAAATAGTCAAGCGACAGGATCACAGGAACAAGATCAACTTTCGATCATCTTGTCTAAATGCACAACTATACACACCATTAAAGTTTGTAAAATGTATGCACTGGAAGGGCGGCATATGCTTTCGCCATGTTGAATAAAAAATACACTATCGTTTCCATGTGGTGGTGCCACTTCTGGGATCGAATAAACACACTAGACTGGGACGGAGCCGCCTTCTTAAAGTGGAAGTATTCAGTAAACTGAAATAGACGTCTGAACTCCAGTCAATCTGAAGCGGATCTATTCCTTTGAGCTCTGACCTTTGATTTCAATATGATGATGAGGATGATGATGATGATGATGATGATGACAGAGTGCGTGAGTGCAGGGCAGGCTGCTGCTGGTTCAGAGGTTCACTCCCAACTGCCATAATAAAATCAAATAGCCAGAATAAAATACATATTTGAGGATGTTTAATCAGAATATAAACATGATGACAACTGTATTCGACTATATTGCATGTATTCAACTCCAAACCATAAAGTCCATTTACACCCTTTAATCATAATAATAATAATAATATAATAATATGCCATTTAGCAGACGCTTTTATCCAAAGCGACTTACAGTCATGTGTGCATACATTTTTATGTATGGGTGGTCCCGGGGATCGAACCCACTACCCCGGCGTTACAAGCGCCATGCTCTACCAATTGAGCTACAGAGACCACAGATCCATAGGAGATTGATTTCCACAGCCTAAAAAAATAGTTTTTCTCTAAACTATATAGGCCGTTTTTAAACAGGCAGCCCAATTCTGATACTTTTTGCACTAACTGATCTTTTGACCAATCAGATCTGAAATGTATATATTATTAAAAGATCTGACGTGATTGGTCAAAAGACCAATTAGTGGAAAGAATATCAGAATTGGGCTGCCTGTGTAAACGCAGCCTTTGTCACCTCACATAGCATGCATGTGTCTGTGTGTGACCACATAATTCATTTTTTTAAAATCTATTTACCTAGGCATACTAAAATGTCTCCCAAGATTAGGGGAATGTGTCCATTTTTGAGTGTAGGACCTAAAAATACACTGCCTGGAGAAGTGTTTTACAAGAAAACAGTAACATTTAAGAACCATCTGGATAGATCGTAAACAAATGGTGCCGAATTTAGCAGTTGCGAAAGTTCTTTGACATGAAGAAATGTTGAGTACCGGAAATGCACTGTTGGGGTGAAGGATCAGATTACATAAAATCACATGATCGCTCATCCAGTTGATCATGTGACCAATGGATATTTTAACAACAGCGGAGCAGCAACGTGAAACTACAGATGGTTTGATTTATCTTGCTTCAATAACACGGATTAGCTGGCTGCTCTGAATTCCATCCGAGGCGAGCGCAAATTATGGGGTATGTTTGCAAAATAAAAGTGTATGAAAGCCTGGTCATTGGATTATTCAGTGCAGTTCTCTCAATGGTTATTTGACTAGGCTAGTTACATAGTTCCTTCTTATGTATTGAACATACTGGAAAAAGACATGCGCAAACTAGCTAAAGCAGAAAGTTGGACATTTGATAATGCAAAAAGTGTGAGAATTAAATTGTGTCGAAACTGAACTATCACATTTCTCTGCTTTCTACTCACCCGTGACAGAATGTTAAAGGAGACGCTGTGTGTCCTTCTCCTGTGGACTTCCCTGGAGGCAGCGCAGTCAAGGGGCTGCTCGAGTTTCTTCTGCCGGAAATCTCACCGTGTCAGCGCGCTCTCCAGAGGATCCGACCCCGGCAAGCCGCTCTTTCTCACCCCCTACCTGGAAAAGGGCAACATCGAAGAGGGTAGGTTGGTTTACTTTACTCAGAAACGATATTTTGGTATTTTGTTCATTTGTTTAACTGTTAATACTGTCCCAAATGTTGTACATGGCAGTAGTCAAGTTTCAAAAACTGATGATGATGCGATATACATTTTGCATCATCAACACAGTTAGGATCCCCATTAGCTGTTGCACTATGCAGCAGCTACTCTGCCTGGGGTCCATGCCACAAAGCATGACATGACAGAGTGCAGAACAGTTCTTACAATGTTGCTATGTTAACATCATGAATGGTACAGTATTACACAGAAGTCTGATAAAGACTAATCGTAGTGTTCAGATTAAACTAGGCTTGAGACAGTTTTTTTCTGTATATTTGAAAGCAATGATCTCTTCTATCTTTCAGCACGGAAGCAGAGTCTGGTAGGTCCCCTGCCTGGTGCCAATGTGAAGAGTTATGGTGGCTACCTCACTGTCAACAAGAAATACAACAGCAACCTCTACTTCTGGTTCTTCCCTGCTCAGGTACTTTTGACCAGGGCCCTTAGGGAATAGGGTGCAACCCATATCAGCTGCAGTGTTCTCCTCCTCAGTTTCACTCGTGACAAGAATGAATAGCACGTGTTTATCTAGCAATCACCTTTCATCAGCTCCTGTAAAGGACTATGTGAATCAGGGCAGAGTTTTATTTGGATTGTACATTTCAACATGTTTCAGAAAACTTAACGAAAGACTTATAGCCCCTTTTAAAGTAAGTACAAAACAAGTCCTTTATGCTACCCACATTACCAAGATCCTAGTAATAAAACAGTGTTTTTACTTCATGACTGTGTGTCAATGACTTAGCCACAAGGTGAAAGTGTTGTATTAGAAGGTTTTTGGGTTGAGGCCTGTCACTAAGATAGCTCCAGCATCCACTATTAGATATCCACTAACTTGTGTCTGTCTGTCTGTCTCTCTGCAGGAGAGGCCTGAGACCGCTCCAGTCCTGCTGTGGCTGCAGGGGGGTCCTGGGGGCACCTCTATGTTTGGGCTGTTTGTAGAACATGGACCCTACGTTGTATTGAAGAACCTAACAGGTACCAACATGGCCACATGTCTCTGTACTGACCCCTGTCTACTGTATAATAACATGTCTCTGGACTGACCCCTGTCTACTGTATAATAACATGTCTCTGTACTGACCCCTGTCTACTGTATAATAACACGTCTCTGTACTGACCCCTGTCTACTGTATAATAACATGTCTCTGTATAATAATATGTCTCTGGACTGACCCCTGTCTACTGTATAATAACACTTCTCTGTACTGACCCCTGTCTACTGTATAATAACACGTCTCTGTACTGACCCCTGTCTACTGTATAATAATATGTCTCTGGACTGACCCCTGTCTACTGTAAAATAACATGTCTACTGTATAATAACACGTCTCTGGACTGACCCCTGTCTACTGTATAATAATGTCTACTGTATAATAACATGTCTACTGTATAATAACATGCCTCTGGACTGACCCCTGTCTACTGTATAATAACATGTGTACTGTATAATAACATGTCTCTGGACTGACCCCTGTCTACTGTATAATAACATGTCTACTGTATAATAACATGTCTCTGTACTGACCCCTGTCTACTGTATAATAACACGTCTCTGTACTGACCCCTGTCTACTGTATAATAACACGTCTCTGTACTGACCCCTGTCTACTGTATAATAACATGTCTACTGTATAATAACACGTCTCTGGACTGACCCCTGTCTACTGTATAATAACATGTCTCTGTACTGACCCCTGTCTACTGTATAATAACACATCTCTGGACTGACCCCTGTCTACTGTATAATAACACATCTCTGGACTGACCCCTGTCTACTGTATAATAACATGTCTCTGGACTGACCCCTGTCTACTGTATAATAACACGTCTCTGTACTGACCCCTGTCTACTGTATAATAACACGTCTCTGGACTGACCCCTGTCTACTGTATAATAACATGTCTACTGTATAATAACACGTCTCTGTACTGACCCCTGTCTACTGTATAATAACATGTCTCTGTACTGACCCCTGTCTACTGTATAATAACATGTCTACTGTATAATAACACGTCTCTGTACTGACCCCTGTCTACTGTATAATAACACGTCTCTGGACTGACCCCTGTCTACTGTATAATAACATGTCTCTGGACTGACCCCTGTCTACTGTATAATAACATGTCTACTGTATAATAACACGTCTCTGGACTGACCCCTGTCTACTGTATAATAACATGTCTACTGTATAATAACACGTCTCTGTACTGACCCCTGTCTACTGTATAATAACATGTCTCTGGACTGACCCCTGTCTACTGTATAATAACATGTCTCTGTACTGACCCCTGTCTACTGTATAATAACACGTCTCTGGACTGACCCATGTCTACTGTATAATAACACGTCTCTGTACTGACCCCTGTCTACTGTATAATAACATGTCTACTGTATAATAACACGTCTCTGTACTGACCCCTGTCTACTGTATAATAACATGTCTCTGGACTGACCCCTGTCTACTGTATAATAACATGTCTCTGTACTGACCCCTGTCTACTGTATAATAACATGTCTACTGTATAATAACACGTCTCTGGACTGACCCCTGTCTACTGTATAATAACATGTCTACTGTATAATAACACGTCTCTGTACTGACCCCTGTCTACTGTATAATAACATGTCTCTGTACTGACCCCTGTCTACTGTATAATAACATGTCTCTGGACTGACCCCTGTCTACTGTATAATAACATGTCTCTGTACTGACCCCTGTCTACTGTATAATAACACGTCTCTGGACTGACCCATGTCTACTGTATAATAACACGTCTCTGTACTGACCCCTGTCTACTGTATAATAACATGTCTACTGTATAATAACACGTCTCTGTACTGACCCCTGTCTACTGTATAATAACATGTCTCTGGACTGACCCCTGTCTACTGTATAATAACATGTCTCTGTACTGACCCCTGTCTACTGTATAATAACATGTCTACTGTATAATAACACGTCTCTGGACTGACCCCTGTCTACTGTATAATAACATGTCTACTGTATAATAACACGTCTCTGTACTGACCCCTGTCTACTGTATAATAACATGTCTCTGGACTGACCCCTGTCTACTGTATAATAACATGTCTCTGTACTGACCCCTGTCTACTGTATAATAACACGTCTCTGGACTGACCCATGTCTACTGTATAATAACACGTCTCTGTACTGACCCCTGTCTACTGTATAATAACATGTCTACTGTATAATAACACGTCTCTGTACTGACCCCTGTCTACTGTATAATAACATGTCTCTGGACTGACCCCTGTCTACTGTATAATAACATGTCTCTGTACTGACCCCTGTCTACTGTATAATAACATGTCTACTGTATAATAACACGTCTCTGTACTGACCCCTGTCTACTGTATAATAACATGTCTCTGTACTGACCCCTGTCTACTGTATAATAATATGTCTCTGGACTGACCCCTGTCTACTGTATAATAATATGTCTCTGGACTGACCCCTGTCTACTGTATAATAACATGTCTCTGTACTGACCCCTGTCTACTGTATAATAACACGTCTCTGGACTGACCCCTGTCTACTGTATAATAACATGTCTCTGTACTGACCCCTGTCTACTGTATAATAACATGTCTCTGGACTGACCCCTGTCTACTGTATAATAACATGTCTACTGTATAATAACACGTCTCTGTACTGACCCCTGTCTACTGTATAATAACATGTCTACTGTATAATAACACGTCTCTGTACTGACCCCTGTCTACTGTATAATAACATGTCTACTGTATAATAACACGTCTCTGTACTGACCCCTGTCTACTGTATAATAACATGTCTACTGTATAATAACACGTCTCTGTACTGACCCCTGTCTACTGTATAATAACATGTCTCTGGACTGACCCCTGTCTACTGTATAATAACATGTCTACTGTAAAATAACAAGTCTCTGGACTGACCCCTGTTTACTGTATAATAACATGTGTACTGTATAATAACACGTCTCTGGACTGACCCCTGTCTACTGTATAATAACACGTCTCTGGACTGACCCCTGTCTACTGTATAATAACATGTCTCTGTACTGACCCCTGTCTACTGTAAAATAACATGTCTCTGGACTGACCCCTGTCTACTGTATAATAACATGTCTACTGTATAATAACATGTCTACTGTATAATAACATGTCTCTGGACTGACCCCTGTCTACTGTATAATAACATGTCTCTGTACTGACCCCTGTCTACTGTAAAATAACATGTCTCTGGACTGACCCCTGTCTACTGTATAATAACATGTCTACTGTATAATAACATGCCTCTGGACTGACCCCTGTCTACTGTATAATAACATGTGTACTGTATAATAACACGTCTCTGGACTGACCCCTGTCTACTGTATAATAACATGTCTACTGTATAATAACATGTCTCTGGACTGACCCCTGTCTACTGTATAATAACATGTCTACTGTATAATAACATGTCTCTGTACTGACCCCTGTCTACTGTATAATAACATGTCTACTGTATAATAACACGTCTCTGTACTGACCCCTGTCTACTGTATAATAACAGGTCTCTGTACTGACCCCTGTCTACTGTATAATAACATGTCTACTGTATAATAACACGTCTCTGTACTGACCCCTGTCTACTGTATAATAACATGTCTACTGTATAATAACATGTCTCTGTACTGACCCCTGTCTACTGTATAATAACACGTCTCTGTACTGACCCCTGTCTACTGTATAATAACACGTCTCTGTACTGACCCCTGTCTACTGTATAATAACATGTCTCTGTACTGACCCCTGTCTACTGTATAATAACATGTCTACTGTATAATAACATGTCTCTGTACTGACCCCTGTCTACTGTATAATAACACTTCTCTGTACTGACCCCTGTCTACTGTATAATAACATGTCTCTGTACTGACCCCTGTCTACTGTATAATAACATGTCTCTGGACTGACCCCTGTCTACTGTATAATTTTACATTTTACATTTACGTCATTCATGTCTCTGTACTGACCCCTGTCTACTGTATAATAACATGTCTCTGGACTGACCCCTGTCTACTGTATAATTTTACATTTTACATTTACGTCATTCATGTCTCTGTACTGACCCCTGTCTACTGTATAATAACATGTCTCTGTACTGACCCCTGTCTACTGTATAATAACATGTCTCTGTACTGACCCCTGTCTACTGTATAATAACACATCTCTGGACTGACCCCAGTCTACTGTATAATAACATGTCTACTGTATAATAACACTTCTCTGTACTGACCCCTGTCTACTGTATAATAACACGTCTCTGGACTGACCCCAGTCTACTGTATAATAACATGTCTACTGTATAATAACACTTCTCTGTACTGACCCCTGTCTACTGTATAATAACATGTCTACTGTATAATAACACTTCTCTGTACTGACCCCTGTCTACTGTATAATAACACTTCTCTGTACTGACCCCTGTCTACTGTATAATAACACGTCTCTGGACTGACCCCTGTCTACTGTATAATAACACTTCTCTGTACTGACCCCTGTCTACTGTATAATAACACGTCTCTGGACTGACCCCTGTCTACTGTATAATAACATGTCTACTGTATAATAACATGTCTCTGTACTGACCCCTGTCTACTGTATAATAACATGTCTACTGTATAATAACACTTCTCTGTACTGACCCCTGTCTACTGTATAATAACACGTCTCTGGACTGACCCCTGTCTACTGTATAATAACACTTCTCTGTACTGACCCCTGTCTACTGTATAATAACACGTCTCTGGACTGACCCCTGTCTACTGTATAATAACATGTCTCTGTACTGACCCCTGTCTACTGTATAATAACACTTCTCTGTACTGACCCCTGTCTACTGTATAATAACACGTCTCTGGACTGACCCCTGTCTACTGTATAATAACACTTCTCTGTACTGACCCCTGTCTACTGTATAATAACACGTCTCTGGACTGACCCCAGTCTACTGTATAATAACATGTCTCTGTACTGACCCCTGTCTACTGTATAATAACATGTCTACTGTATAATAACACTTCTCTGTACTGACCCCTGTCTACTGTATAATAACACGTCTCTGTACTGACCCCTGTCTACTGTATAATAACACGTCTCTGGACTGACCCCAGTCTACTGTATAATAACATGTCTACTGTATAATAACACTTCTCTGTACTGACCCCTGTCTACTGTATAATAACACGTCTCTGGACTGACCCCAGTCTACTGTATAATAACATGTCTACTGTATAATAACATGTCTCTGTACTGACCCCTGTCTACTGTATAATAACACGTCTCTGTACTGACCCCTGTCTACTGTATAATAACACGTCTCTGTACTGACCCCTGTCTACTGTATAATAACATGTCTCTGTACTGACCCCTGTCTACTGTATAATAACATGTCTACTGTATGATAACATGTCTCTGTACTGACCCCTGTCTACTGTATAATAACATGTCTACTGTATGATAACATGTCTCTGTACTGACCCCTGTCTACTGTATAATAACATGTCTCTGTACTGACCCCTGTCTACTGTATAATAACATGTCTACTGTATGATAACATGTCTCTGTACTGACCCCTGTCTACTGTATAATAACACGTCTCTGGACTGACCCCAGTCTACTGTATAATAACATGTCTCTGTACTGACCCCTGTCTACTGTATAATAACATGTCTACTGTATAATAACACTTCTCTGTACTGACCCCTGTCTACTGTATAATAACACGTCTCTGTACTGACCCCTGTCTACTGTATAATAACACGTCTCTGGACTGACCCCAGTCTACTGTATAATAACATGTCTACTGTATAATAACACTTCTCTGTACTGACCCCTGTCTACTGTATAATAACACGTCTCTGGACTGACCCCAGTCTACTGTATAATAACATGTCTACTGTATAATAACATGTCTCTGTACTGACCCCTGTCTACTGTATAATAACACGTCTCTGTACTGACCCCTGTCTACTGTATAATAACACGTCTCTGTACTGACCCCTGTCTACTGTATAATAACATGTCTCTGTACTGACCCCTGTCTACTGTATAATAACATGTCTACTGTATAATAACATGTCTCTGTACTGACCCCTGTCTACTGTATAATAACATGTCTACTGTATAATAACACGTCTCTGTACTGACCCCTGTCTACTGTATAATAACACGTCTCTGTACTGACCCCTGTCTACTGTATAATAACATGTCTCTGTACTGACCCCTGTCTACTGTATAATAACATGTCTACTGTATAATAACATGTCTACTGTATAATAACATGTCTACTGTATAATAACACGTCTCTGTACTGACCCCTGTCTACTGTATAATAACACGTCTCTGTACTGACCCCTGTCTACTGTATAATAACACGTCTCTGTACTGACCCCTGTCTACTGTATAATAACATGTCTCTGTACTGACCCCTGTCTACTGTATAATAACACGTCTCTGTACTGACCCCTGTCTACTGTATAATAACATGTCTCTGTACTGACCCCTGTCTACTGTATAATAATATGTCTCTGGACTGACCCCTGTCTACTGTATAATAACATGTCTCTGTACTGACCCCTGTCTACTGTATAATAACATGTCTCTGTACTGACCCCTGTCTACTGTATAATAACATGTCTCTGAACTGACCCGTCTACTGTATAATAACATGTCTCTGTGGGAGGGAATGGCCGGCAGGGGATGTAGCTCAGTTGGTAGAGCATGGCGTTTGCAACGCCAGGGTTGTGGGTTCGATAAAATAATGTATGTGCTAACTGTAAGTCGCTCTGGATAAGAGCGTCTGCTAAATGACTAAAATGTAAATGTAAATGTAAATGTACTGACCCCTGTCTACTGTATAATAACATGTCTCTGTACTGACCCCTGTCTACTGTATAATAACATGTCTACTGTATAATAACATGTCTCTGTACTGACCCCTGTCTACTGTATAATAACATGTCTACTGTATAATAACATGTCTCTGTACTGACCCCTGTCTACTGTATAATAACATGTCTACTGTATAATAACATGTCTACTGTATAATAACATGTCTCTGTACTGACCCCTGTCTACTGTATAATAACATGTCTACTGTATAATAACATGTCTACTGTAAAATAACACGTCTCTGTACTGACCCCTGTCTACTGTATAATAATATGTCTACTGTATAATAACATGTCTACTGTATAATAACACGTCTCTGTACTGACCCCTGTCTACTGTATAATAACATGTCTCTGTACTGACCCCTGTCTACTGTATAATAAGACGTCTCTGGACTGACCCCTGTCTACTGTATAATAACATGTCTCTGGACTGACCCCTGTCTACTGTATAATAACACGTCTCTGTACTGACCCCTGTCTACTGTATAATAACACGTCTCTGTACTGACCCCTGTCTACTGTATAATAACATGTCTACTGTAAAATAACATGTCTCTGGACTGACCCCTGTCTACTGTATAATAACATGTCTACTGTATAATAACATGTCTCTGGACTGACCCCTGTCTACTGTATAATAACACGTCTCTGGACTGACCCCTGTCTACTCTGTAGTCCTTCATCTCTCTCCATGTATCTCTGTACCTACTGTAGCAGTAGTCCTTCATCTCTCTCCATGTATCTCTGTTTCTACTGTAGCTGTAGTCCTTCATCTCTCTCCATGTATCTCTGTTTCTACTGTAGCAGTAGTCCTTCATCTCTCTCCATGTATCTCTGTACCTACTGTAGCAGTAGTCCTTCATCTCTCTCCATGTATCTCTGTTTCTACTGTAGCAGTAGTCCTTCATCTCTCTCCATGTATCTCTGTACCTACTGTAGCAGTAGTCCTTCATCTCTCTCCATGTATCTCTGTTTCTACTGTAGCAGTAGTCCTTCATCTCTCTCCATGTATCTCTGTTTCTACTGTAGCAGTAGTCCTTCATCTCTCTCTCCATGTATCTCTGTTTCTACTGTAGCAGTAGTCCTTCATCTCTCTCCATGTATCTCTGTTGCTACTGTAGCAGTAGTCCTTCATCTCTCTCCATGTATCTCTGTTTCTACTGTAGCAGTAGTCCTTCATCTCTCTCCATGTATCTCTGTACCTACTGTAGCAGTAGTCCTTCATCTCTCTCCATGTATCTCTGTTTCTACTGTAGCAGTAGTCCTTCATCTCTCTCCATGTATCTCTGTTTCTACTGTAGCAGTAGTCCTTCATCTCTCTCCATGTATCTCTGTACCTACTGTAGCAGTAGTCCTTCATCTCTCTCCATGTATCTCTGTTTCTACTGTAGCAGTAGTCCTTCATCTCTCTCCATGTATCTCTGTACCTACTGTAGCAGTAGTCCTTCATCTCTCTCCATGTATCTCTGTTTCTACTGTAGCAGTAGTCCTTCATCTCTCTCCATGTATCTCTGTTCCTACTGTAGCAGTAGTCCTTCATCTCTCTCCATGTATCTCTGTACCTACTGTAGCAGTAGTCCTTCATCTCTCTCCATGTATCTCTGTACCTACTGTAGCAGTAGTCCTTCATCTCTCTCCATGTATCTCTGTTTCTACTGTAGCAGTAGTCCTTCATCTCTCTCCATGTATCTCTGTTCCTACTGTAGCAGTAGTCCTTCATCTCTCTCCATGTATCTCTGTACCTACTGTAGCAGTAGTCCTTCATCTCTCTCCATGTATCTCTGTTTCTACTGTAGCAGTAGTCCTTCATCTCTCTCCATGTATCTCTGTTCCTACTGTAGCAGTAGTCCTTCATCTCTCTCCATGTATCTCTGTTTCTACTGTAGCAGTAGTCCTTCATCTCTCTCCATGTATCTCTGTACCTACTGTAGCAGTAGTCCTTCATCTCTCTCCATGTATCTCTGTACCTACTGTAGCAGTAGTCCTTCATCTCTCTCCATGTATCTCTGTTCCTACTGTAGCAGTAGTCCTTCATCTCTCTCCATGTATCTCTGTACCTACTGTAGCAGTAGTCCTTCATCTCTCTCTCCATGTATCTCTTTGTGTATTGATGTGTTAATTCACCTTTTTACAGTGGGCTACAGAGACTATCCCTGGACATCCAGATACTCTGTTCTGTACATCGACAATCCAGTACGTATGAATGGCTTCTACTTCCTCACTGAATGAATGTACAGTATGAACACAGTTTGATTGCATCCCATCTGGCACCGTATTCCCTTTTTATAGTGCACTACTTTTGACCAGGTCCTCTGGTCAAAAGAAGTGCACTAAATAGGGAATAGGGTGCCATTTAGGACTCATCCCGAGTGTTACGTCTGTATCTGACAGGTTTGATTTGGTGTCTTGGCTGCTTTAATAGCTTGCTCTACAAAATGTGTGTAATGTTACCTAATAGCATGTACAGTATGTGACTATAATGTAATGTTACCTAATAGCATGTACAGTATGTGACTATAATGTAATGTTACCTAATAGCATGTACAGTATGTGACTATAATGTAATGTTACCTAATAGCATGTACAGTATGTGACTATAATGTAATGTTACCTAATAGCATGTACAGTATGTGACTATAATGTAATGTTACCTAATAGCATGTACAGTATGTGACTATAATGTAATGTTACCTAATAGCATGTACAGTATGTGACTATAATGTAATGTTACCTAATAGCATGTACAGTATGTGACTATAATGTAATGTTACCTAATAGCATGTACAGTATGTGACTATAATGTAATGTTACCTAATAGCATGTACAGTATGTGACTATAATGTAATGTTACCTAATAGCATGTACAGTATGTGACTATAATGTAATGTTACCTAATAGCATGTACAGTATGTGATTGTAATGTCAGCTGTGTGTTTTCTTGTCCAGGTAGGAACAGGGTTCAGTTTCACTGATGATGACCGAGGCTTTGCTCAGAACCAGGATGATGTGGGTAGAGATCTGTACAGGTAAGACTGATCACTGAGGTTCTGGAAACAGTAGGCAGTATTTACACAGACAATTGCTCTTTTGACCAATCAGATCAGCTCTTTTGCCAATACTAATGGTCAAAATATCAGAATTGAGCTGCCTGTGTAAATGCAGCCTTATAGATGCACAGATTACAATATCATTATATCATATCGATGTGGTTCCTGAGATGGTAAACACTTCTCTAAGCATTGTGAAGATCTGATGATCTGGAACACGCCCATGGTCTCTGCTCAGTATACATCTAGGACCTTGGTTCTGTCACGTGTGGCACTGATTTGTTTTCTCATTGTGTCTTTGTTCAGTGCATTGACTCAGTTCTTCCAGATCTTCCCTGAGTATCAGTCCAATGACTTCTACGCTACAGGAGAGGTGAGTTTGGTGCTGGTCCCCACATCTGTGTTACACACAACATTACACTACATCCTAGTTGGCAAATTCCCCAAAACCTAGCTATAAAGACATCTGCTTTGTATTCCGTTTTCTGACGTTGAACAAGGTCTTACAATTGTTATTTGAGGGTCTTTGCTATAGAATAATATTTCCACATAAAATTGCAATTACATTCTGCAATCAGAAAAACAGACCCTGAAACTGATTGGAATTCTCCTCAGTCCTATGCAGGAAAGTATGTCCCAGCCATTGGTTACTACATCCATAAACACAACCCCATTGCTAAGGTGAAGATCAACTTCAAGGGGGTTGCCATCGGAGACGGCCTCTGTGACCCAGAGCTGGTGGGTTGTGTTTTAATATACCGTTATTTCAACTTTACTCAGCATTGTTTGACACTTGTTTGACACTTCTGATGAATATGAAATATATCAGTAATATAATTGAAGATATAATAATATATCACCAGGAGGGAAAAAAACAATGTTTCCTTCTTTGTTTGTTCTCCATTTGCTCTTTCCCTTGGTCTCACTTGTTCTGACTTTCTCTCTCTCTCTTTCACTCTCTCTCTCAGATGCTGGGAGGGTATGGAGACTTCCTGTACCAGACAGGTCTGATAGATATGCTCCAGAAGCAGTATGTTGAGCAGCAGACAGCCAACGGGGTGCAGCTCATCCAGCAGGAGAAATGGGTGGAGGCTTTTGAAGTAAGACACTGACTGTGCATCTGCAATAACCTGTGTGTTTTTGTTGTCCACTCCACATATCTGAATGTCTTGTCAGTCATTCTGTCAAGGCCTCCAACCTCATGGTACATTCTTCCACTGTCCTCTTGACCTGCAGGTATTTGACAGCTTGCTGAACGGTGACATTCTGCCGTACCCCTCGTTCTTCCAGAACGCCACTGGCTGCACCAACTACTTCAACTACTTGCAGTGTCGGGTAGGTACACACAGAGCAAGGCTTACACAGACACCTAACTGTTTGAATAAAGGTTCTGTTATATTACCCAGAGAAGGTATATTTCCTGAAGAAAATTGTCTGCTAACAAGGCTTACACACAGATGCATGGTTTAATTAAAGGTTAGATACAGCCCTCCTGTAGCTCAGTTGGTAGAGCATGGTGCTTGCAATGTCAGGGTTGTGGGTTTGATTCCCACGGGGGGCCAGTATGAAAAATGTATGCACTCACTAACTGTACGTCGCTCTGGATAAGAGCGTCTGCTAAATGACTAAGATTTAAAATAATTATGTTGTGGTTCTCTGTGCTGTAGGAGCCTGCAGACCAGGAGTATTTCTCCCAGTTTGTGACGCTGGCGGAGGTGCGGCGCTCCATCCACGTGGGGAACCTGACGTTCCACGACGGCTCAGAGGTGGAGAAACACCTGCTGCAGGACGTCATGAAGAGCATCAAACCCTGGCTCGCCACACTCATGGACAACTACAGGGTGAGACTAGAGTCAATACCCATATCCATCTAGCACCCAAACATGCTAAGGTCATATTAGTAGCACAGCTATATAATATATGCCATTTAGCAGACGCTTTTATCCAAAGACACTGATGCGTGCATACATTTTATGTATGGGTAGCCCCGGGAATCGAACCCATAATCCTTGCGTTGCAAACGGCGTGCTCTACCAACTGAGCCATGGTTTAACTTTGGTTCGCAGTATCGGTTACTAGCTACAGTATCGGTTACTAGCTACAGTATCGGTTACTAGCTACAGTATCGGTTACTAGCTACAGTATCAGTTACAAGCTACAGTATCGGTTACAAGCTACAGTATCGGTTACTAGCTACAGTGTCAGTTACTAGCTACAGTATCAGTTACTAGCTACAGTATCGGTTACTAGCTACAGTATCGGTTACTAGCTACAGTATCGTTACTAGCTACAGTATCGGTTACTAGCTACAGTATACCACTAACTACAGTATCAGTTACTAGCTACAGTATCAGTTACTAGCTACAGTATCAGTCACTAGCTACAGTATCAGTTACTAGCTACAGTATTGGTTACTAGCTACAGTATCAGTTACTAGCTACAGTATCGGTTACTAGCTACAGTATATCACTAGCTACAGTATCAGTCACTAGCTACAGTATCCGTTACTAGCTACAGTATATCACTAGCTACAGTATCAGTCACTAGCTACAGTATCTGTTACTAGCTACAGTATCAGTTACTAGCTACAGTATCAGTTACTAGCTACAGTATCAGTCACTAGCTACAGTATCAGTTACTAGCTACAGTATTGGTTACTAGCTACAGTATCAGTTACTAGCTACAGTATCGGTTACTAGCTACAGTATATCACTAGCTACAGTATCAGTCACTAGCTACAGTATCCGTTACTAGCTACAGTATATCACTAGCTACAGTATCAGTCACTAGCTACAGTATCTGTTACTAGCTACAGTATCGGTTACTAGCTACAGTATCGGTTACTAGCTACAGTATACCACTAACTACAGTATCAGTCACTAGCTACAGTATCCGTTACTAGCTACAGTATATCACTAGCTACAGTATCAGTCACTAGCTACAGTATCTGTTACTAGCTACAGTATCGGTTACTAGCTACAGTATCAGTCACTAGCTACAGTATAGCACTAACTACAGTATCAGTCACTAGCTACAGTATATCACTAGCTACAGTATCAGTCACTAGCTACAGTATATCACTAACTACAGTATCAGTCACTAGCTACAGTATATCAATAACTAGAGTATCAGTCACTAGCTACAGTATATCACTAACTACAGTATCAGTCACTAGCTACAGTATATCACTAACTACAGTATCAGTTTAATAGCTACAGTATATTACTAACTACAGTATCAGTCACTAGCTACAGTGTATCACTAACTACAGTATCAGTCACTAGCTACATTATATTACTAACTACAGTATCAGTCACTAGCTACAGTATATTACTAACTACAGTATCAGTCACTAGCTACAGTATATCACTAACTACAGTATCAGTCACTAGCTACAGTATATAGCTAACTACAGTATCAGTTACTAGCTACAGTATATTACTAACTACAGTATCAGTCACTAGCTACAGTATATCACTAACTACAGTATCAGTCACTAGCTACAGTATATGACTAACTACAGTATCAGTTACTAACTACAGTATCAGTCACTAGCTACAGTATCAGTCACTAACTACAGTATCAGTCACTAGCTACAGTATATCACTAACTACAGTATCAGTCACTAGCTACATTATATCACTAACTACAGTATCAGTTACTAGCTACAGTATATTACTAACTACAGTATCAGTCACTAGCTACAGTATATCACTAACTACAGTATCAGTTACTAGCTACAGTATATCACTAACTACAGTATCAGTTACTAACTACAGTATCAGTCACTAGCTACAGTATCAGTCACTAGCTACAGTATATCACTAACTACAGTATCAGTCAATAGCTACAGTATCAGGTACTAGCTACAGTATCAGTAACTAGCTACAGTATATCACTAACTACAGTATCAGTCACTAGCTACAGTATATCACTAACTACAGTATCAGTCACTAGCTACAGTATATTACTAACTACAGTATCAGTCACTAGCTACAGTATATTACTAACTACAGTATCAGTTACTAGCTACAGTATATCACTAACTACAGTATCAGTTACTAACTACAGTATCAGTCACTAGCTACAGTATCAGTCACTAGCTACAGTATCAGTCACTAGCTACAGTATAGCACTAACTGCAGTATCATTTACTAGCTACAGTATCAGTCACTAGCTACAGTATCAGTTACTAGCTACAGTATATCACTAACTACAGTATCAGTCACTAGCTACAGTATATCACTAACTACAGTATCAGTCACTAGCTACAGTATATTACTAACTACAGTATCAGTCACTAGCTACAGTATATCACTAACTACAGTATCAGTCACTAGCTACAGTATATCACTAACTACAGTATCAGTCACTAGCTACAGTATATTACTAACTACAGTATCAGTCACTAGCTACAGTATATTACTAACTACAGTATCAGTCACTAGCTACAGTATATCACTAACTACAGTATCAGTCACTAGCTACAGTATATCACTAACTACAGTATCAGTCACTATCTACAGTATATTACTAACTACAGTATCAGTCACTAGCTACAGTATATCATTAACTACAGTATCAGTCACTAGCTACAGTATATAACTAACTACAGTATCAGTCACTAGCTACAGTATATTACTAACTACAGTATCAGTCACTAGCTACAGTATATCACTAACTACAGTATCAGTCACTAGCTACAGTA
Organism: Coregonus lavaretus; assembly: GCF_964263955.1. Classification (NCBI taxonomy): domain Eukaryota; kingdom Metazoa; phylum Chordata; class Actinopteri; order Salmoniformes; family Salmonidae; genus Coregonus; species Coregonus lavaretus. The sequence continues at coordinate 271,140 of NW_028161624.1, read as the reverse complement.
TATCACTAACTACAGTATCAGTTACTAACTACAGTATCAGTCACTAGCTACAGTATCAGTCACTAGCTACAGTATATCACTAACTACAGTATCAGTCACTAGCTACAGTATATCACTAACTACAGTATCAGTCACTAGCTACAGTATATCACTAACTACAGTATCAGTCACTAGCTACAGTATATCACTAACTACAGTATCAGTCACTAGCTACAGTATATCACTAACTACAGTATCAGTCACTAGCTACAGTATATTACTAACTACAGTATCAGTCACTAGCTACAGTATCAGTCACTAGCTACAGTATCAGTCACTAGCTACAGTATATCACTAACTACAGTATCAGTCACTAGCTACAGTATATCACTAACTACAGTATCAGTCACTAGCTACAGTATATTACTAACTACAGTATCAGTCACTAGCTACAGTATATTACTAACTACAGTATCAGTTACTAGCTACAGTATATCACTAACTACAGTATCAGTTACTAACTACAGTATCAGTCACTAGCTACAGTATCAGTCACTAGCTACAGTATCAGTCACTAGCTACAGTATAGCACTAACTGCAGTATCAGTCACTAGCTACAGTATATCACTAGCTACAGTATAGCACTAACTACAGTATCAGTCACTAGCTACAGTATATTACTAACTACAGTATCAGTCACTAGCTACAGTATATCACTAACTACAGTATCAGTCACTAGCTACAGTATATCACAAACTACAGTATCAGTTACTAGCTACAGTATATCACTAACTACAGTATCAGTCACTAGCTACAGTATATCAATATCTAGAGTATCAGTCACTAGCTACAGTATATCACTAACTACAGTATCAGTCACTAGCTACAGTATATCACTAACTACAGTATCAGTCACTAGCTACAGTATATTACTAACTACAGTATCAGTCACTAGCTACAGTATATTACTAACTACAGTATCAGTTACTAGCTACAGTATATCACTAACTACAGTATCAGTTACTAACTACAGTATCAGTCACTAGCTACAGTATCAGTCACTAGCTACAGTATCAGTCACTAGCTACAGTATAGCACTAACTGCAGTATCATTTACTAGCTACAGTATCAGTCACTAGCTACAGTATCAGTTACTAGCTACAGTATATCACTAACTACAGTATCAGTCACTAGCTACAGTATATCACTAACTACAGTATCAGTCACTAGCTACAGTATATTACTAACTACAGTATCAGTCACTAGCTACAGTATATCACTAACTACAGTATCAGTCACTAGCTACAGTATATCACTAACTACAGTATCAGTCACTAGCTACAGTATATTACTAACTACAGTATCAGTCACTAGCTACAGTATATTACTAACTACAGTATCAGTCACTAGCTACAGTATATCACTAACTACAGTATCAGTCACTAGCTACAGTATATCACTAACTACAGTATCAGTCACTATCTACAGTATATTACTAACTACAGTATCAGTCACTAGCTACAGTATATCATTAACTACAGTATCAGTCACTAGCTACAGTATATCACTAACTACAGTATCAGTCACTAGCTACAGTATATTACTAACTACAGTATCAGTCACTAGCTACAGTATATTACTAACTACAGTATCAGTCACTAGCTACAGTATATCACTAACTACAGTATCAGTCACTAGCTACAGTATATCACTAACTACAGTATCAGTTACTAACTACAGTATCAGTCACTAGCTACAGTATCAGTCACTAGCTACAGTATATCACTAACTACAGTATCAGTCACTAGCTACAGTATATCACTAACTACAGTATCAGTCACTAGCTACAGTATATCACTAACTACAGTATCAGTCACTAGCTACAGTATATCACTAACTACAGTATCAGTCACTAGCTACAGTATATCACTAACTACAGTATCAGTCACTAGCTACAGTATATTACTAACTACAGTATCAGTCACTAGCTACAGTATCAGTCACTAGCTACAGTATCAGTCACTAGCTACAGTATATCACTAACTACAGTATCAGTCACTAGCTACAGTATATCACTAACTACAGTATCAGTCACTAGCTACAGTATATTACTAACTACAGTATCAGTCACTAGCTACAGTATATTACTAACTACAGTATCAGTTACTAGCTACAGTATATCACTAACTACAGTATCAGTTACTAACTACAGTATCAGTCACTAGCTACAGTATCAGTCACTAGCTACAGTATCAGTCACTAGCTACAGTATAGCACTAACTGCAGTATCAGTCACTAGCTACAGTATATCACTAGCTACAGTATAGCACTAACTACAGTATCAGTCACTAGCTACAGTATATTACTAACTACAGTATCAGTCACTAGCTACAGTATATCACTAACTACAGTATCAGTCACTAGCTACAGTATATCACAAACTACAGTATCAGTTACTAGCTACAGTATATCACTAACTACAGTATCAGTCACTAGCTACAGTATATCAATATCTAGAGTATCAGTCACTAGCTACAGTATATCACTAACTACAGTATCAGTCACTAGCTACAGTATATCACTAACTACAGTATCAGTCACTAGCTACAGTATATTACTAACTACAGTATCAGTCACTAGCTACAGTGTATCACTAACTACAGTATCAGTCACTAGCTACAGTATATTACTAACTACAGTATCAGTCACTAGCTACAGTATATTACTAACTACAGTATCAGTCACTAGCTACAGTATATCACTAACTACAGTATCAGTCACTAGCTACAGTATATAGCTAACTACAGTATCAGTTACTAGCTACAGTATATTACTAACTACAGTATCAGTCACTAGCTACAGTATATCACTAACTACAGTATCAGTCACTAGCTACAGTATATCACTAACTACAGTATCAGTCACTAGCTACAGTATATCACTAACTACAGTATCAGTTACTAACTACAGTATCAGTCACTAGCTACAGTATCAGTCACTAGCTACAGTATATCACTAACTACAGTATCAGTCACTAGCTACAGTATATCACTAACTACAGTATCAGTTCCTAGCTACAGTATCAGTCACTAGCTACAGTATATCACTAACTACAGTATCAGTTACTAACTACAGTATCAGTCACTAGCTACAGTATATCACTAACTAGAGTATCAGTCACTAGCTACAGTATATCACTAGCTACAGTATCAGTCACTAGCTACAGTATCAGTCACTAGCTACAGTATATCACTAACTACAGTATCAGTCACTAGCTACAGTATATTACTAACTACAGTATCAGTCGCTAACTACAGTATATCACTAACTACAGTATCAGTCACTAGCTACAGTATATCACTAACTACAGTATCAGTCACTAGCTACAGTATATCACTAACTACAGTATCAGTCGCTAGCTACAGTATGTCACTAACTACAGTATCAGTCGCTAGCTACAGTATATGACTAACTACAGTATCAGTCGCTAGCTACAGTATATCACTAACTACAGTATCAGTCACTAGCTACAGTATATCACCAACTACAGTATCAGTCACTAGCTACAGTATATCACTAACTACAGTATCAGTTACTAACTACAGTATCGGTTACTAGCTACAGTATATCACTAGCTACAGTATCAGTCACTAGCTACAGTATCCGTTACTAGCTACAGTATATCACTAGCTACAGTATCAGTCACTAGCTACAGTATCTGTTACTAGCTACAGTATCAGTTACTAGCTACAGTATCAGTTACTAGCTACAGTATCAGTCACTAGCTACAGTATCAGTTACTAGCTACAGTATTGGTTACTAGCTACAGTATCAGTTACTAGCTACAGTATCGGTTACTAGCTACAGTATATCACTAGCTACAGTATCAGTCACTAGCTACAGTATCCGTTACTAGCTACAGTATATCACTAGCTACAGTATCAGTCACTAGCTACAGTATCGGTTACTAGCTACAGTATCGGTTACTAGCTACAGTATACCACTAACTACAGTATCAGTCACTAGCTACAGTATCCGTTACTAGCTACAGTATATCACTAGCTACAGTATCAGTCACTAGCTACAGTATCTGTTACTAGCTACAGTATCGGTTACTAGCTACAGTATCAGTCACTAGCTACAGTATAGCACTAACTACAGTATCAGTCACTAGCTACAGTATATCACTAGCTACAGTATCAGTCTCTAGCTACAGTATATCACTAACTACAGTATCAGTCACTAGCTACAGTATATCAATAACTAGAGTATCAGTCACTAGCTACAGTATATCACTAACTACAGTATCAGTCACTAGCTACAGTATATCACTAACTACAGTATCAGTTACTAGCTACAGTATATTACTAACTACAGTATCAGTCACTAGCTACAGTGTATCACTAACTACAGTATCAGTCACTAGCTACATTATATTACTAACTACAGTATCAGTCACTAGCTACAGTATATTACTAACTACAGTATCAGTCACTAGCTACAGTATATCACTAACTACAGTATCAGTCACTAGCTACAGTATATCGCTAACTACAGTATCAGTTACTAGCTACAGTATATTACTAACTACAGTATCAGTCACTATCTACAGTATATCACTAACTACAGTATCAGTCACTAGCTACAGTATATGACTAACTACAGTATCAGTTACTAACTACAGTATCAGTCACTAGCTACAGTATCAGTCACTAACTACAGTATCAGTCACTAGCTACAGTATATCACTAACTACAGTATCAGTCACTAGCTACATTATATCACTAACTACAGTATCAGTTACTAGCTACAGTATATTACTAACTACAGTATCAGTCACTAGCTACAGTATATCACTAACTACAGTATCAGTTACTAGCTACAGTATATCACTAACTACAGTATCAGTTACTAACTACAGTATCAGTCACTAGCTACAGTATCAGTCACTAGCTACAGTATATCACTAACTACAGTATCAGTCACTAGCTACAGTATCAGTCACTAGCTACAGTATCAGTCACTAGCTACAGTATATCACTAACTACAGTATCAGTCACTAGCTACAGTATATCACTAACTACAGTATCAGTCACTAGCTACAGTATATTACTAACTACAGTATCAGTCACTAGCTACAGTATATTACTAACTACAGTATCAGTTACTAGCTACAGTATATCACTAACTACAGTATCCGTTACTAGCTACAGTATATCACTAGCTACAGTATCAGTCACTAGCTACAGTATCAGTCACTAGCTACAGTATAGCACTAACTGCAGTATCATTTACTAGCTACAGTATCAGTCACTAGCTACAGTATCAGTTACTAGCTACAGTATATCACTAACTACAGTATCAGTCACTAGCTACAGTATATCACTAACTACAGTATCAGTCACTAGCTACAGTATATTACTAACTACAGTATCAGTCACTAGCTACAGTATATCACTAACTACAGTATCAGTCACTAGCTACAGTATATCACTAACTACAGTATCAGTCACTAGCTACAGTATATTACTAACTACAGTATCAGTCACTAGCTACAGTATATTACTAACTACAGTATCAGTCACTAGCTACAGTATATCACTAACTACAGTATCAGTCACTAGCTACAGTATATCACTAACTACAGTATCAGTCACTATCTACAGTATATTACTAACTACAGTATCAGGCACTAGCTACAGTATATCATTAACTACAGTATCAGTCACTAGCTACAGTATATAACTAACTACAGTATCAGTCACTAGCTACAGTATATTACTAACTACAGTATCAGTCACTAGCTACAGTATATCACTAACTACAGTATCAGTCACTAGCTACAGTATATCACTAACTACAGTATCAGTTACTAACTACAGTATCAGTCACTAGCTACAGTATCAGTCACTAGCTACAGTATATCACTAACTACAGTATCAGTCACTAGCTACAGTATATCACTAACTACAGTATCAGTCACTAGCTACAGTATATCACTAACTACAGTATCAGTCACTAGCTACAGTATATCACTAACTACAGTATCAGTCACTAGCTACAGTATATCACTAACTACAGTATCAGTCACTAGCTACAGTATATTACTAACTACAGTATCAGTCACTAGCTACAGTATCAGTCACTAGCTACAGTATCAGTCACTAGCTACAGTATATCACTAACTACAGTATCAGTCACTAGCTACAGTATATCACTAACTACAGTATCAGTCACTAGCTACAGTATATTACTAACTACAGTATCAGTCACTAGCTACAGTATATTACTAACTACAGTATCAGTTACTAGCTACAGTATATCACTAACTACAGTATCAGTTACTAACTACAGTATCAGTCACTAGCTACAGTATCAGTCACTAGCTACAGTATAGCACTAACTGCAGTATCATTTACTAGCTACAATATCAGTCACTAGCTACAGTATCAGTCACTAGCTACAGTATAGCACTAACTACAGTATCAGTCACTAGCTACAGTATATCACTAGCTACAGTATAGCACTAACTACAGTATCAGTCACTAGCTACAGTATATTACTAACTACAGTATCAGTCACTAGCTACAGTATATCACTAACTACAGTATCAGTCACTAGCTACAGTATATCACAAACTACAGTATCAGTCACTAGCTACAGTATATCACTAACTACAGTATCAGTCACTAGCTACAGTATATCAATAACTAGAGTATCAGTCACTAGCTACAGTATATCACTAACTACAGTATCAGTCACTAGCTACAGTATATCACTAACTACAGTATCAGTTACTAGCTACAGTATATTACTAACTACAGTATCAGTCACTAGCTACAGTGTATCACTAACTACAGTATCAGTCACTAGCTACAGTATATTACTAACTACAGTATCAGTCACTAGCTACAGTATATTACTAACTACAGTATCAGTCACTAGCTACAGTATATCTCTAACTACAGTATCAGTCACTAGCTACAGTATCAGTCACTAGCTACAGTATATCACTAACTACAGTATCAGTTACTAATTACAGTATCAGTCACTAGCTACAGTATATCACTAACTAGAGTATCAGTCACTAGCTACAGTATATCACTAACTACAGTATCAGTCACTAGCTACAGTATCAGTCACTAGCTACAGTATATCACTAACTACAGTATCAGTCACTAGCTACAGTATATTACTAACTACAGTATCAGTCACTAGCTACAGTATGTCACTAACTACAGTATCAGTCACTAGCTACAGTATATTACTAACTACAGTATCAGTCACTAGCTACAGTATATCACTAACTACAGTATCAGTCACTAGCTACAGTATATTACTAACTACAGTATCAGTCACTAGCTACAGTATATTACTAACTACAGTATCAGTCACTAGCTACAGTATATCACTAACTACAGTATCAGTCACTAGCTACAGTATATCACTAACTACAGTATCAGTCACTAGCTACAGTATATTACTAACTACAGTATCTGTCACTAGCTACAGTATATCATTAACTACAGTATCAGTCACTAGCTACAGTATATTACTAACTACAGTATCAGTCACTAGCTACAGTATATTACTAACTACAGTATCAGTTACTAGCTACAGTATATCACAACTACAGTATCAGTCACTAGCTACAGTATATCACTAACTACAGTATCAGTCACTAGCTACAGTATATTACTAACTACAGTATCAGTCACTAGCTACAGTATATTACTAACTACAGTATCAGTCACTAGCTACAGTATATCACTAACTACAGTATCAGTTACTAACTACAGTATCAGTCACTAGCTACAGTATATCACTAACTAGAGTATCAGTCACTAGCTACAGTATATCACTAACTACAGTATCAGTCACTAGCTACAGTATCAGTCACTAGCTACAGTATATCACTAACTACAGTATCAGTCACTAGCTACAGTATATTACTAACTACAGTATCAGGTGCTAACTACAGTATATCACTAACTACAGTATCAGTCACTAGCTACAGTATATCACTAACTACAGTATCAGTCACTAGCTACAGTATATCACTAACTACAGTATCAGTCGCTAGCTACAGTATATTACTAACTACAGTATCAGTCACTAGCTACAGTATAGCACTAACTGCAGTATCAGTCACTAGCTACAGTATCAGTCACTAGCTACAGTATCAGTCACTAGCTACAGTATATAACTAACTACAGTATCAGTTACTAGCTACAGTATATTACTAGCTACAGTATATCACTAACTACAGTATCAGTTACTAGCTACAGTATATTACTAACTACAGTATCAGTCACTAGATACAGTATATTACTAACTACAGTATCAGTCACTAGCTACAGTATATCACTAACTACAGTATCAGTCACTAGCTACAGTATATCACTAACTACAGTATCAGTCACTAGCTACAGTATATTACTAACTACAGTATCAGTCACTAGCTACAGTATATTACTAACTGCAGTATCAGTCACTAGCTACAGTATCAGTCACTAGCTACAGTATCAGTCACTAGCTACAGTATATCACTAACTACAGTATCAGTCACTAGCTACAGTATATCACTAACTACAGTATCAGTTACTAGCTACAGTATATTACTAACTACAGTATCAGTCACTAGCTACAGTATATCACTAACTACAGTATCAGTCACTAGCTACAGTATATGACTAACTACAGTATCAGTCACTAGCTACAGTATATCACCAACTACAGTATCAGTCACTAGCTACAGTATATCACCAACTACAGTATCAGTCACTAGCTACAGTATATCACTAACTACAGTATCAGTTACTAACTACAGTATCAGTCACTAGCTACAGTATATCACTAACTACAGTATCAGTCACTAGCTACAGTATATCACTAACTACAGTATCAGTCACTAGCTACAGTATATTACTAACTACAGTATCAGTCACTAGCTACAGTATATCACTAACTACAGTATCAGTCACTAGCTACAGTATATCACTAACTACAGTATCAGTTACTAACTACAGTATCAGTCACTAGCTACAGTATATCACTAACTAGAGTATCAGTCACTAGCTACAGTATATCACTAACTACAGTATCAGTCACTAGCTTCAGTATCAGTCACTAGCTACAGTATATCACTAACTACAGTATCAGTCACTAGCTACAGTATATTACTAACTACAGTATCAGTCGCTAACTACAGTATATCACTAACTACAGTATCAGTCACTAGCTACAGTATATCACTAACTACAGTATCAGTCACTAGCTACAGTATATTACTAACTACAGTATCAGTCACTAGCTACAGTATATTACTAACTACAGTATCAGTTACTAGCTACAGTATATCACAACTACAGTATCAGTCACTAGCTACAGTATATCACTAACTACAGTATCAGTCACTAGCTACAGTATATTACTAACTACAGTATCAGTCACTAGCTACAGTATATCACTAACTACAGTATCAGTCACTAGCTACAGTATATCACTAACTACAGTATCAGTTACTAACTACAGTATCAGTCACTAGCTACAGTATATCACTAACTAGAGTATCAGTCACTAGCTACAGTATATCACTAACTACAGTATCAGTCACTAGCTACAGTATCAGTCACTAGCTACAGTATATCACTAACTACAGTATCAGTCACTAGCTACAGTATATTACTAACTACAGTATCAGTCACTAGCTACAGTATATCACTAACTACAGTATCAGTCACTAGCTACAGTATATCACTAACTACAGTATCAGTTACTAACTACAGTATCAGTCACTAGCTACAGTATATCACTAACTAGAGTATCAGTCACTAGCTACAGTATATCACTAACTACAGTATCAGTCACTAGCTTCAGTATCAGTCACTAGCTACAGTATATCACTAACTACAGTATCAGTCACTAGCTACAGTATATTACTAACTACAGTATCAGTCGCTAACTACAGTATATCACTAACTACAGTATCAGTCACTAGCTACAGTATATCACTAACTACAGTATCAGTCACTAGCTACAGTATATCACTAACTACAGTATCAGTCGCTAGCTACAGTATATTACTAACTACAGTATCAGTCACTAGCTACAGTATAGCACTAACTGCAGTATCAGTTACTAGCTACAGTATCAGTCACTAGCTACAGTATCAGTCACTAGCTACAGTATATAACTAACTACAGTATCAGTTACTAGCTACAGTATATTACTAGCTACAGTATATCATTAACTACAGTATCAGTTACTAGCTACAGTATATTACTAACTACAGTATCAGTCACTAGCTACAGTATATTACTAACTACAGTATCAGTCACTAGCTACAGTATATCACTAACTACAGTATCAGTCACTAGCTACATTATATCACTAGCTACAGTATCAGTTACTAGCTACAGTATCAGTCACTAGCTACAGTATCAGTCACTAGCTACAGTATAGCACTAACTGCAGTATCAGTCACTAGCTACAGTATCAGTCACTAGCTACAGTATCAGTCACTAGCTACAGTATAGCACTAACTACAGTATCAGTCACTAGCTACAGTATATCACTAACTACAGTATCAGTTACTAGCTACAGTATATTACTAACTACAGTATCAGTCACTAGCTACAGTATATCACTAACTACAGTATCAGTCACTAGCTACAGTATATGACTAACTACAGTATCAGTCACTAGCTACAGTATATCACCAACTACAGTATCAGTCACTAGCTACAGTATATCACCAACTACAGTATCAGTCACTAGCTACAGTATATCACTAACTACAGTATCAGTTACTAACTACAGTATCAGTCACTAGCTACAGTATCAGTCACTAACTACAGTATCAGTCACTAGCTACAGTATATCACTAACTACAGTATCAGTCACTAGCTACAGTATATCACTAACTACAGTATCAGTTACTAGCTACAGTATATTACTAACTACAGTATCAGTCACTAGCTACAGTATATCACTAACTACAGTATCAGTTACTAGCTACAGTATATCACTAACTACAGTATCAGTCACTAGCTACAGTATATCACTAACTACAGTATCAGTCACTAGCTACAGTATATTACTAACTACAGTATCAGTCACTAGCTACACTATATCACTAACTACAGTATCAGTCACTAGCTACAGTATATCACTAACTACAGTATCAGTCACTAGCTACAGTATATTACTAACTACAGTATCAGTCACTAGCTACAGTATATTACTAACTACAGTATCAGTCACTAGCTACAGTATATAACTAACTACAGTATCAGTCACTAGCTACAGTATATCACTAACTACAGTATCAGTCACTAGCTACAGTATATCACTAACTACAGTATCAGTCACTAGCTACAGTATATCATTAACTACAGTATCAGTCACTAGCTACAGTATATCACTAACTACAGTATCAGTCACTAGCTACAGTATATTACTAACTACAGTATCAGTCACTAGCTACAGTATATCACTAACTACAGTATCAGTCACTAGCTACAGTATATTACTAACTACAGTATCAGTCACTAGCTACAATATATCACTAACTACAGTATCAGTCACTAGCTACAGTATATCACTAACTACAGTATCAGTTACTAACTACAGTATCAGTCACTAGCTACAGTATCAGTCACTAGCTACAGTATATCACTAACTACAGTATCAGTCGCTAGCTACAGTATATCACTAACTACAGTATCAGTCACTAGCTACAGTATATCACTAACTACAGTATCAGTCGCTAACTACAGTATATTACTAACTACAGTATCAGTAGCTAGCTACAGTATATCACTAACTACAGTATCAGTCACTAGCTACAGTATATCACTAACTACAGTATCAGTCACTAGCTACAGTATCAGTCACTAGCTACAGTATATCACTAACTACAGTATCAGTTGCTAACTACAGTATATTACTAACTACAGTATCAGTGACTAACTACAGTATCAGTCACTAACTACATTATCAGTTACTAACTACAGTATCAGTCGCTAACTTCTCTCCTCATCTATTTAGAAAGACTAGTTGATTGTTTGGACCACTATACTGTAATCATTTAATAAATGCCTTATCTCTTTCTTCTGTACACACACACACACACACACACACACACACACACACACACAGGTGTTGATCTACAGTGGTCAGCTGGATGTGATTGTGGCGGCCCCACTGACCGAGAGGTTCCTGCCCACGGTGAACTGGACCGGGGCTGATGAGTTCAACAAAGCCCCTCGCTTCCATTGGAAGATCCAGCCAGAGGACACAGAGGTGGCTGGATACGTACGCCAAGTAGGAGAATTCTACCAGGTGAGTACTGCATGTCTGTCCAGGACTTTACTGGGTATTCAGGGCATTTGGCCAACCTTTAAAATGTTAACATAGCATAACTAAACATAATGTGAGTCATTTGGCAGTAGCTCTCATGCAGAGCGCCTTAGTCAGTGCATTCAACTAAGTTTAGTAGGAAAAAACAACAACCATGTGACAGTTATTGCAAGTAGAGTCTTATTCAAAATCGCTGTTATGAGCAGAATCAGTGCCAGGAAGATAAGATCAACTTTATGGACACCAAGTTTGTAACACAGTGCTCCTGATGGGCAAACTGAACATGACCGTGACCATCCCATGACCACTGGTTCACGTGCTAAACCTGTCTGACTGTCTGTTTGTCTCCTTGTCATGCAGGTGATTATACGAGGGGGAGGGCACATACTACCGTACGACCAACCAGAGAGGTCCTTTGATATGATTGACAGATTCCTCTCAACACAGGGATTTATTTGAGTTGGCAGAACTGAGCAGGAACACAGTTGATCTGAGTTCCTCCACTTTTGATTAGGTGTGTCTCCAGATTCCCAGTGGATGTTTATTTCAAACACTATTGATTAGCAAGTTAGTAACCATGGAAAGCTAATTATATGTGGTAGAGGTCTATCACCTAGAAAATATTAAATGTAATGGATACAAACGTTTGGACAGCTAAGCTGCCTTCATCAGGGTTTAATGACCTCCTAAATCCTACTTTAACCATCAGATTGTGACTGATCTCTGATGCACTGCCAATGAATTCTCATGTTTGCTATTCTGTGGATCCGTCAAATGAATATTTTGCTGTTTTTTGACAGTGGGGAATAATGATTTATGTTGCACATGATCAATATATTTTTCATGAAGAGGTTGGCATGCAATGCAATTGTAATAAAAATAAATTAAACAAACATGGGCACGTCAACAAGTTCCATGGAGGAACACCAGAGGGCGCTAGTGTTTGAAATACTGTAAATGCCTAGCGGTATTGTCCCTTGTAAATGCGACAAAGTTACTCAAAGAATATATATAATTTCTCTTATAAAACTTTAGTAAAAAGTTCCACTATCCAACTTCAGATAATGACTAAGGCCTTTTTATCTACATGTCAATGAATTCAGTCATACACGAGCATGCTGTTTAATCAAAAATAACAATTCAACTATGAATAGGCTGCAATACCTGCCTCTGTTAAGATAATAGTAGGTACTACATTTAACATTTTAGTCATTTAGCAGACGCTCTTATCCAGAGCAACTTACAGTTAGTGCGTGCATACATTTTCGTACTACTAAGAGACAACTCCATAACCTTTACAGACAATTATGGCAGCCTGTTTAGAAAGTACTAAACAGTAACAGATAAACAGGCTGAAATGATCATCTAGTGGTTTTGGCATTGAGATGAAGTCTACTCCTTGCTCTGTCACGTACCAAGGCAAACCACCATGCTACTTATTATCTCATTAACTTCAAGTAAGTAGTCTAGACATCTCAATATTTACTGATGGTTTTAGAACATTTAAACCTATAACTATTTAATGAGCAATCAATGTTCAGGGCTTTGTATTGGAAGCCCATGTGGATTATTGGTCAGTGACTAGTTGCTGAATCCTTAGGCCTACCTATTCAGGACATTTATCCCTTCCCACATATTCACACACATCCTATACACAGTACAGCAGGGGTAGGCAACCCTGTTCCTGGAACGCCGCGGGTACTACATGGTTTTGTTCCAGCTAGGCACCACACCTGACCAATTGAGCTAATTGATCAGTTCAGTGATTGCCTAAATTCAACACACCTGTCCTTCCAGGTAGGTTAAATTAAAAAAATGAATAACCTGCGGCACTCCAGGACCAGGGTTTCCTACCCCTGCAGTACAGTATCATTAACACATTATCTATATGCGTTTACACTGAGTATACAAAACATTAAGAACACCTGCTCTATCCATGACATTGACTGACCAGGTGAATCCAGGTGAAAGCTATGATCCCTTATTGATGTCACTTGTTAAATCCACTTCAACTCAGATGAAGGGGAGGAGACAGGTTAAAGAAGGATTTTTAAGCTTTGATACAACTGAAACATGGATTGTGTATGTGTGCCATTCAGAGGGTGAATGGGCAAGACAAAAAATGTAAGTGCCTTTGAACGGGTTATGGTAGTAGGTGCCAGGCGCTCCGGTTTGTGTCAAGAACGGCAATGTTGCTGAGTTTTTCACGCTCAACAGTGTCCCATGTGTATTGAGAATGGTCCACCACCCAAAGGACATCCAGCCAACTTGACACAACTGTTTGATGCATTGGAGTCAACATGGGCCAGCATCCCTGTGGAACGCTTTCGACACCTTGTAGAGTCCATGCCCTGACGAATTAAGGCTGTTCTGAGGGCAAAATGATTAAGAAGGTGTTCCAAATGTTTGGTATACTCAGTGGATGTCTTAAATTCCATCATAATATCTCTCCTTGCTATATGAACACAATATCCCATATCTGTTTAGTTTTTTTGTGTAAAGACCACATCATGGTCATCATCAATGTATGAAACACATTATTAAAAGTGTCTTTATGTGCTTATTTGCTGACAAAAAAAGGGGGGGAGGCGGGGAGGGGGGGTGCAACTATTTTAGTTTTTTGTTTTTTTAGTCATTTTAGCAGACGCTCTTCTCCAGAGCAACTTACAGTTAGTGAGTGCATACATTTTTCATACTGGCCCCCCCCGTGGGAAACGAACCCACAACCCTGGCGTTGCAAGCGCCATGCTCTACCAACTGAGTTACAGGGGACTTGTTCTTAATGTACTCAGTGTATACCACAGGAGGTTGGGGGGCACCTTCATTGGGGAGAACGGGCTTGTGGTAATGACTGGAGCTGAATAGGTGGAATGTGTTTGATGCCGTTCCAGCTATTGTTATGAGCCGTCCTCCCCTGGTATATATATCTAAGGTTATATGGCTTGTCTGTGCTTCAAAAGGCACATCGGAAGACATCTGAGTCCGCTGCGTAATGTTACAGAACAAGTGCTTTATTGTCCTACTGTGATATGTAACATCTGTACAACTGCTAAACAAAGCGCAGACCATACAATATGCTGTGATGAGAGACACGAACGTGTACAAAGTTTTATGCAGGCAATTATGAATTCATCAATCCATTACGTATAATAAACCGTGGACATGTATCGAAGCGCAGAAACTAACCTTGACGAACATACAGGCTGCAAACAAGTGCTATGCAAACATCATTTACATACATGTACAAAACATCAAAGACTCCTTTCGAAAAGAAAGGTGGTTGCATTACATGTACAGTCAGGATTACAGAAATTAATGACATTCTATACAATATTTATAGTTTTATATTTAAAATGATACAATTATACTTGTGTTAATGTGCAGGCATTGTCCTCCACCCCACACAGACACTCATACTGAACTCACTCACCTGTCTCTTATGTCTGCCTATAAAGTTAGATAAACAAATCTCTCTCTTCCTTCTGCTTGACCTGCGTCTGTTAACTAGAACTACAGACTACTAGCTGTTATTCCAACAAAACATCTAACAACAATTCCAGTTGAATATGTTGAGGTCAATGCCATATATTCCACATGATGCAACATTTTTTTTTTTTTCAGAACAGTTTAATACTCAAGTAGTTGGTGAAAGTAATAAGCCACAAGGTTTAGAAATTCAAAAGAAAATA
Source organism: Coregonus lavaretus (assembly GCF_964263955.1). Classification (NCBI taxonomy): domain Eukaryota; kingdom Metazoa; phylum Chordata; class Actinopteri; order Salmoniformes; family Salmonidae; genus Coregonus; species Coregonus lavaretus. The sequence goes on along the minus strand of NW_028161624.1, from coordinate 255,109 downwards.
CAAAGTTGATGAAATAAGGCAAGCACTTTGTAGGTGTTAACCTGTTTGCAATACAGGGAAGCCCTTAATACATGTTGAACCTTTCATAAACTCAGTTATTCTCACACACATGCCCACACACCTCAAAACGACTGTCCAACCCTTTCTACAAAACCTTGGTGCAACACACTGGAGAAAGAGCGAGAGCATGTTTCCAGTTGACCTGATTCATGTAGTTCGCTACCTTCACAGTTAGCTACACTGGAGCTGCTGTATTAACAGACATCTGAAAGGTACATGCTTAAAGGAGCACCTTATGGAGTCCTATCATTAGGCATAGTCACTGCCATGCAGTCAGTCTCTCTACAGAGCAACAGTCACTCAGTCAGTCTCTCTACAGATCAACAGTCACTCAGTCAGTCTCTACAGAGCAACAGTCACTCAGTCAGTCTCTCTACAGAGCAACAGTCACTCAGTCAGTCTCTCTACAGAGCAACAGTCACTCAGTCTCTCTACAGATCAACAGTCAGTCAGTCAGTCTCTCTACAGATCAACAGTCAGTCAGTCAGTCTCTCTACAGATCAACAGTCACTCAGTCTCTCTACAGATCAACAGTCAGTCAGTCAGTCTCTCTACAGATCAACAGTCAGTCAGTCTCTCTACAGAGCAACAGTCAGTCATCTCTCTACAGATCAACAGTCAGTCAGTCAGTCTCTCTACAGATCAACAGTCAGTCAGTCAGTCTCTCTACAGATCAACAGTCAGTCAGTCAGTCTCTCTACAGATCAACAGTCACTCAGTCTCTCTACAGATCAACAGTCAGTCAGTCAGTCTCTCTACAGATCAACAGTCACTCAGTCTCTCTACAGATCAACAGTCAGTCAGTCTCTCTACAGATCAACAGTCAGTCAGTTAGAGTCTCGCTGGTGTATTGAACTGGGCATCACTGAGACCTCAATATGGCTATTCTACCCTCTGGATATCACAAAGTGTCAAAGTGCATAGACAGCTACATGATTTCTCTCTACCTCACCTGCCTGTAGAGCTGGTTGGCTCACTCCTACTAAAGGATGTAGTCTAAGGTACAACTAGGATCAACATGTTCAGGGAAAGAATTACAGAGTAAAGTGGAGTGTCTCCCAGACACTGAGCTAAAGTCTGTTTAGAATCCCCCTCCGCTAATGGTTTAGGTTTGGATATGGGGAGGGTAAGCTGAACCTAGATGATCATTGTTAACTAAGGGGTGACTTGAGCAAGGATGACAGAGTTGTGGTCAAAACTAAAGTGAATATTGAGCTTTCCTACTGGTTAGGGCTGCTGGAAGATGTGTTGATGGAGCGCGCGCGCACACACACACACACACACACAGCGACATGTCAGCCTGTCTGTTGGAGCTGGGATGAAGAGGTCAGAGGTTAGATGGAAGGTCAGCCTTTTCCTCCCTGGTCAGTCTGCCAGCTGGTTTTGCCCTTACAGACTAAACTCCCGACAAAACACTGGTCCTCTGTAGCTCAGTTGGTAGAGCATGGCGCTTGCAACCACAGGATAGTGGGTTGGATTCCCGTGACCACCCATACATAAAGAATGTATGCATGCATGACTAAGTCGTTTTGAATAAAAGCCTAAAGCTAAATGGCATAATAAAACATACACACAGTGTCCATCAACGCTACACTCACTGAGACTGGGGAAAACAATGTGTTATAAATGCTTGATAGCTCAATGGAAAAGTTAATGATGATTAAAAGGAATTTTAAACAATTGACATTCCCTTAATTGCATTTAGTAATAAAAGACTGAGAGAAGTTCAGGCACATTGTGACGTTTTGGAAAGCATTCGGCTAAAACTGCTAAACCTCGTTAGAGATGGTAGTAAGACCTCTTCATGATAAAGGGATAGAAAGGCAACCAATCATTCTTTAACTGTCATACACAGACTGACAGTCAGACTACGGAAGCATGTAATCAATCAACGCTCTCATCTCATATCTCTCACTATATGTCACCTACAGTATGACAACCCCACCTGAGATATTGAGGCAGACAGAGGACAGCACAGGGCTCATACCTGGAATGTTCAGGTCATTTGGAATGTGCCGCTGATTTCGGAAGCCTGGCTGTAGCAACACTAGAACAACACTAAAGGAGATGTCTCTTCTTAAAGCTTTACTTGGTCCAGGAGAGTGGAGGAGACAGGGGTCAGCCTCCAGGAGAGTGGAGGTGTCAGGGGTCAGCCTCCAGGAGAGTGGAGGAGTCAGGGGTCAGGGGTCAGCCTCCAGGAGAGTGGAGGAGACAGGGGTCAGGGGTCAGCCTCCAGGAGAGTGGAGGGGTCAGGGGTCAGCCTCCAGGAGAGTGGAGGAGACAGGGGTCAGCCTCCAGGAGGGTGGAGGAGACAGGGGTCAGGGGTCAGCCTCCAGAGCTGCCTCGGCTAGCTGGTGTCACAGTGCAGGGCAATATGGCTGATAGAACAACAATACTAGGATGTATTGCTTCAATTTGAACATATTCTCAACACCATTCTATCTTTCATTACATGTAACTCCCTCTAAATAGCATCGATGGGTTGGTAGGGTAACAGTCATGGTCCTTTCTAGAAAAAGAGCATAATTCAATAGAAACACCAGATTCTGGTCGGTAACCAAGTAATAGCATATCATGGCAACAGTTTGACTTGGTTAAAAACAACAACATCAACAACAACAACGTGGAGGCATCCCACACACTTGCTAGCTAACTATCTGATCAAGTACCCTGTATGTTACACATATAACCAGAACACTGCACTCTTCAACACAGTAACTATCTGACACATACATATCTGACACTGGTACTCAGACTCAGTCTCCGCTAGTCCATCCATCAGTCACAAACACACATACAAGAGAATCGTCCCAAATGGCATTTACCCATAGGGCCCTGGTCAAAAGTAGTGCACTATATAGAGAATTGGGTGCCATTTGGGACGCAACCATAGTCATAGAGATGACATTAGGGGGGGTCACAGAGGTGATGTTCTGAGGCTCATGTCCCGTTGCTGTGTCACCACAGTGACCCGGTGGGGGTGTCGGTGTAACAGAGGTATGACATCACAAAAACGCCACACGGGTTAATGCTGCATGAATTGCAAAACTCCCTTTTAACTAAAGTACAAATAAAAGACAAATAGAGACCAACATAGAAGACAAATAAGCGACAAACCCAGAGAACACGTATGAGTTAAAAAGGTCTATAAAAATACTACTATAGCTACTGTAGAAAGAGCAGCCCTGCAGGCCTCAGAGGTTTCTCTCAGAGGTTTCTCTGGACCGGATCCTGGAGATAGAGGCAGCGTGTGAGGCCACCCTTCCCGTACTAACAGACAGACAGACAGCCCTCAGAGAGCCAGGGAAGCGGGGTTAGACCAGGGATAGGATGGGGCTGGGGTTGGGGGTAGGGTTTGGAGGTTGGGGGTAGGGGTTGGGGGCTGGGGGTAGGGGTTGGGGGTAGGGGTTGGGGGCTGGGGCTACTGTAGTCTCTCTCTGTCTTGTCTCTAGTGGATGGGGTTGATGTCTGTACGGTGGTTGGGCAGGCTATGCACAGTGCTGCCCCCTACAACTGTGCTGGAGGTGGTGATGGTGTTGTGCTGGATGACCTGCTGCTGGGAGCAGGGTGGGGTCGGGCTGCCGGCTGGACTGCTGTCTGGACCTGAGGGGAGGAGGACAACACACAGGGTGACTGGATGATTGGTAATTGTGTGTGTGTGTGTGTGTGTGTGTGTGTGTGTGTGTGTGTGTGTGTGTGTGTGTGTGTGTGTGTGTGTGTGTGTGTGTGTGTGTGTGTGTGTGTGAGTGTGTGTGAGTGCTGTGTTTGTATCTACATGTGTGGGTGGGTCCTGAACATGAAACTGAATAGAAAAACAAATGTGAAACCCTCAATAGAATAACTCTCTAGATGTCCATTTATCTAAGCAAACACTGTCCAAAAACCTTCAACTGTTAAAAACCTCTTTATTTTCACCAAAAATATAATTGTTACATTTCTATGTACAGTATAAAACACTGAACATTGTGTATTCCAAAGAAAAATCAATCTATCATATACCCCTTTCAGACATATGGAATGTGGCGCGTTGAAAGCGCCTCGGCTATGGCATGTTTGTTTGCCTGAAAGAGTATGCTTCTGAAGCGGGGCTAACATCCAGCACTAGGCAACCAGAACTGTCAATCAAATTATCTCGCGCTGCCTGCGCGCAGACCACTCACTCCTAAGAAAAGTACTTTGAAGTTGGTTAAATACAATTACTTACCAATACATTTAGTAGAAAGAAAACACATCTATCTAATTACCATAAACAACTACAGAGAAACAACACAACCCTACCATAAAAAAACTACAGAAAAACAACACAACAGCACACCAATCAACGTTTATTGTTGTCAGGGAAACAATACCGAACATTCTATGCAGAATTCTACTGTCTGAAAAGGTACAGACGCTTTTTTTACTTGTCTGAAAGGTTTTCAATTGTCGCTATCGACTCGTTACTGCAGCTGTGTCCTATGTATGAAAAGGGTAAATACTTTATCCCTTTGAAAAAACCTGTTTGATACATTTTCACAACATACTAGGAGTGACATCTGTACACAGACAGACTGGGCTTATCAATGCAAGTCTCTCCCAGTCAGTCAGTCCAGCCCAGTCTACTCCCCCTCTACACAAGGAGCCGTTGAGAGCAGGGCAGTGCGAGGGGAAGTGAGCCTGATTTTCCCCTGCCTGCCTGCTGAAGCCTCACAGCACAGGGAGGGTCTTCTGTCTTCTCCTAATTACATGGAAATGTCACCCCTATCCATATCAGAGGGTGGGGTTCTGATCTCATACTCTGCTGCTGTGGAACAGTCCAATAACCAGCAGGGGGACCGGGACCGGCGGGACGGGACATGGGAGTTTGGACGTCGGTCAGCAGTCTGTGACGTCTTTCTTCCGTGGAATCTCTGCAGCGACCATGGGCTGTGGTTCAGTTCTACGACTCCGGTCCACTTTTGATGGAAAAACAGGCCTCATGTTCTGGGGTTGTGAGGACCAGTACCAGACTTCCAGGCCAGGTGCTCTCCTAGTGCCTCCCTCCCCCGCATCCATGAAACAGCGTGGCTCCCGCCAGCATACCTACACCCTGTGTGTATGGCAGGACAGCTGGGGAGGTTCTCTATGCAGGTTTAGCTGCATACTAGTGACAAGGCACAGGGACTAGTGTGTGTGTTTCGGGGGTTTCGCATGTGTTTGTGTTGAAGAGTGCATGTGTGCGTGTGTGAACAAGCTACTCACTGAGGTAACCTTGGGAGTCTTTCTGCAGAGTGGTGATGGGGCAGTCTTTATGGGTGAGGAGGAGCTGCTTGAGTTGGGTCACCTCGTTCTTCAGCACTGTCACCTCATTCTGAAAACAAGTCAGTCAATAAAATGTGTTTTAGAAAGCCCGTTTTACATCAGCAGTTTTCACAAAGTGATTTACAGTTACCCAGCCAACACACATTTTGAGCACAATAAGAGTGATTTACTGTTAGCTGTACTGAGTGATTATCTTTGCTTGGTGAATAAATTCAGCTTATTTTTGTATTGAATAGATCCTTAATAAAGGCACATTCTTAATAAAATGAAAATAGCTTGTTTAAGCCTCACTGCAAACCCCACAATAAATAATTACTGCAATTAAGTTTATTATCATTGCTAAAACAATGTACAATTACGGGATTAAGATTTCTATCTTAATTTGAATTTAATAACACTACGGCAAATAAATGTAACAGCTCATTGTTAGGAATGTCAAAAGACAGACAATTTCAGGGGATGGTTTTGATTTCTGGTTGAAAATCTATGAGTGTGGGGTGAGTGTCTGCCTCCTCGAACTACAACAAGCCCCTACGGAACAACAGACTGAACTGTAACAAGCCCCTACGGAACAACAGACTGAACTGTAACAAGCCCCTACGGAACAACAGACTGAACTGTAACAAGCCCCTACGGAACAACAGACTGAACTGTAACAAGCCCCTACGGAACAACAGACTGAACTGTAACAAGCCCCTACGGAACAACAGACTGAACTGTAACAAGCCCCTACGGAACAACAGACTGAACTGTAACAAGCCCCTACGGAACAACAGACTGAACTGTAACAAGCCCCTACGGAACAACAGACTGAACTGTAACAAGCCCCTAGGGAACAACAGACTGAACTGTAACAAGCCCCTAGGGAACAACAGACTGAACTGTAACAAGCCCCTAGGGAACAACACACTGAACTATAACAAGCCCCTACAGAACAACAGACTGAACTGTAACAAGCCCCTACGGAACAACAGACTGAACTGTAACAAGCCCCTACGGAACAACAGACTGAACTGTAACAAGCCCCTACGGAACATCAGACTGAACTGTAACAAGCCCCTACGGAACAACAGACTGAACTGTAACAAGCCCCTACGGAACAACAGACTGAACTGTAACAAGCCCCTACGGAACAACAGACTGAACTGTAACAAGCCCCTACGGAACATCAGACTGAACTGTAACAAGCCCCTACGGAACAACATACTGAACTGTAACAAGCCCCTAGGGAACAACAGACTGAACTGTAACAAGCCCCTATGGAACAACAGACTGAACTGTAACAAGCCCCTACGGAACAACAGACTGAACTGTAACAAGCCCCTAGGGAACAACAGACTGAACTGTAACAAGCCCCTAGGGAACAACAGACTGAACTGTAACAAGCCCCTACGGAACAACAGACTGAACTGTAACTAGCCCCTACGGAACAACAGACTGAACTGTAACAAGCCCCTACGGAACAACAGACTGAACTGTAACAAGCCCCTAGGGAACAACAGACTGAACTGTAACAAGCCCCTACGGAACAACAGACTGAACTGTAACAAGCCCCTACGGAACAACAGACTGAACTGTAACAAGCCCCTACGGAACAACAGACTGAACTGTAACAAGCCCCTACGGAACAACAGACTGAACTGTAACAAGCCCCTACGGAACAACAGACTGAACTGTAACAAGCCCCTACGGAACAACAGACTGAACTGTAACAAGCCCCTACGGAACAACAGACTGAACTGTAACAAGCCCCTACGGAGGGAGAACATATTTATTACAATTCCTATTCCCTGCTTTTTGAACATAAAAGTCCATTCCAATGTGAAGACATAGGGTGCGTCCCAAATAGCGCCATATTCCCTATATAGTGCACTACTTTTGACCAGAGCCCTATTGTCCATGGTCAAAAGTAGTGCAGTAAATAGGGACTAGGGTGCCATTTGGACATAATCATCCAGTCCACATATATCTTACCAGAAGTTGCATGTTGGTCTGGGTGAGCTCTTCAGCCTTCTTCTCCAGTGACACGACCCATACTTTCCTCTTCTGTCTGCATCGCGTGGCCGCCGCTCGGTTTCTCTCCAGAAACTTCCGCCGCCGTTCGTCAGGGTCCTCGTCCACCGTCCGCCTGCGGCGCCCACCGCTAGGGGGCGGAGACTGCATCGTCTGGCTCGGCTGCATCTGCTGGGCCGCCGGCGACAACTAGAGAGAGAGAGAGAGCGGTACAGACAGAGAGAGAGAGAGAGCGGTACAGACAGAGAGAGAGAGAGAGAGAGAGCGGTACAGACAGAGAGAGAGAGAGAGAGCGGTACAGACAGAGAGAGAGAGAGAGAGAGAGCGGTACAGACAGAGAGAGAGAGAGAGCGGTACAGACAGAGAGAGAGAGAGAGAGAGCGGTACAGACAGAGAGAGAGAGAGAGTGTGGTACAGACAGAGAGAGAGAGAGCGGTACAGACAGAGAGAGAGAGAGAGAGCGGTACAGACAGAGAGAGAGAGAGCGGTACAGACAGAGAGTGAGAGAGCGGTACAGACAGAGAGAGAGAGAGCGGTACAGACAGAGAGTGAGAGAGCGGTACAGACAGAGAGAGAGAGAGCGGTACAGACAGAGAGAGAGAGAGCGGTACAGACAGAGAGAGAGAGAGCGGTACAGACAGAGAGAGAGAGAGCGGTACAGACAGAGAGAGAGAGAGAGAGAGAGAGAGAGAGCGGTACAGACAGAGAGAGAGAGAGCGGTACAGACAGAGAGAGAGAGAGCGGTACAGACAGAGAGAGAGAGAGAGAGAACAAGGTCACACACGTGGGTCACTAAGAAGGACTTCAACCATGTCTCGTCTACCCTAATCTCTCATGAACGTCTTAACCTAGCTGATTTGGTTGTACCCTACCTGGTTCTTACTTCTACCAAACATGATTCATTCATACTTCTACTCTACCTGTTTAAAGTCACTATTCATGGTCCCTACTCTACCTGTTTAAAGTCACTATTCATGGTCCCTACTCTACCTGTTTAAAGTCACTATTCATGGTCCCTACTCTACCTGTTTAAAGTCACTATTCATGGTCCCTACTCTACCTGTTTAAAGTCACTATTCATGGTCCCTACTCTACCTGTTTAAAGTCACTATTCATGGTCCCTACTCTACCTGTTTAAAGTCACTATTCATGATCGCTACTCTATCTGTTTAAAGTCACTATTCATGGTCCCTACTCTACTTGTTTAAAGTCACTATTCATGGTCCCTACACTACCTGTTTAAAGTCACTATTCATGGTCCCTACTCTACCTGTTTAAAGTCACTATTCATGGTCCCTACTCTACCTGTTTAAAGTCACTATTCATGATCCCTACTCTACCTGTTTAAAGTCACTATTCATGGTCCCTACTCTACCTGTTTAAAGTCACTATTCATGGTCCCTACTCTACCTGTTGAAAGTCACTATTCATGATCCCTACTCTACCTGTTTAAAGTCACTATTCATGATCCCTACTCTACCTGTTTAAAGTCACTATTCATGGTCCCTACTCTACCTGTTTAAAGTCACTATTCATGGTCCCTACTCTACCTGTTTAAAGTCACTATTCATGGTCCCTACTCTACCTGTTTAAAGTCACTATTCATGGCCCCTACTCTACTTGTTTAAAGTCACTATTCATGGTCCCTACTCTACCTGTTTAAAGTCACTATTCATGCCCCCCCCCCCCCCCCCCCCCCCTCAGGCATCCATCCATACATGTACAGTGGGGGAAAAAAGTATTTAGTCAGCCACCAATTGTGCAAGTTCTCGCACTTAAAAAGATGAGAGAGGCCTGTCATTTTCATCATAGGTACACGTCAACTATGACAGACAAATTGAGAGAAAAAAATCCAGAAATTCACATTGTAGGATTTTTTATGAATTTATTTGCAAATTATGGTGGAAAATAAGTATTTGGTCACCTACAAACAAGCAAGATTTCTGGCTCTCACAGACCTGTAACTTCTTCTTTAAGAGGCTCCTCTGTCCTCCACTCATTACCTGTATTAATGGCACCTGTTTGAACTTGTTATCAGTATAAAAGACACCTGTCCACAACCTCAAACAGTCACACTCCAAACTCCACTATGGCCAAGACCAAAGAGCTGTCAAAGGACACCAGAAACAAAATTGTAGACCTGCACCAGGCTGGGAAGACTGAATCTGCAATAGGTAAGCAGCTTGGTTTGAAGAAATCAACTGTGGGAGCAATTATTAGGAAATGGAAGACATACAAGACCACTGATAATCTCCCTCGATCTGGGGCTCCACGCAAGATCTCACCCCGTGGGGTCAAAATGATCACAAGTCCCAGAACCACACGGGGGGACCTAGTGAATGACCTGCAGAGAGCTGGGACCAAAGTAACAAAGCCTACCATCAGTAACACACTACGCCGCCAGGGACTCAAATCCTGCAGTGCCAGATGTGTCCCCCTGCTTAAGCCAGTACATGTCCAGACCCGTCTGAAGTTTGCTAGAGTGCATTTGGATGATCCAGAAGAGGATTGGGAGAATGTCATATGGTCAGATGAAACCAAAATAGAACTTTTTGGTAAAAACTCAACTCGTTGTGTTTGGAGGACAAAGAATGCTGAGTTGCATCCAAAGAACACCATACCTACTGTGAAGCATGGGAGTGGAAACATCATGCTTTGGGGCTGTTTTTCTGCAAAGGGACCAGGACGACTGATCCATGTAAAGGAAAGAATGAATGGGGCCATGTATCGTGAGATTTTGAGTGAAAACCTCCTTCCATCAGCAAGGGCATTGAAGATGAAACGTGGCTGGGTCTTTCAGCATGACAATGATCCCAAACACACCACCCGGGCAACGAAGGAGTGGCTTCGTAAGAAGCATTTCAAGGTCCTGGAGTGGCCTAGCCAGTCTCCAGATCTCAACCCCATAGAAAATCTTTGGAGGGAGTTGAAAGTCCGTGTTGCCCAGCGACAGCCCCAAAACATCACTGCTCTAGAGGAGATCTGCATGGAGGAATGGGCCAAAATACCAGTAACAGTGTGTGAAAACCTTGTGAAGACTTACAGAAAACGTTTGACCTGTGTCATTGCCAACAAAGGGTATATAACAAAGTATTGAGAAACTTTTGTTATTGACCAAATACTTATTTTCCACCATAATTTGCAAATAAATTCATTAAAAATCCTACAATGTGATTTTCTGGATTTTTTTTTCTCATTTTGTCTGTCATAGTTGACGTGTACCTATGATGAAGATTACAGGCCTCTCTCATCTTTTTAAGTGGGAGAACTTGCACAATTGGTGGCTGACTAAATACTTTTTTCCCCCACTGTATATTACCTCCTGTAGCTATTCCATGTCTCGCCACTTCCTTAAAAACAAAATTATGCCCTCCCCCTCCCCCTCCCCACCCCTTCTTCTTCCCCTGTCTGTGGGCGTCAGTCAGTCAGTCAGTCAGGAGCAGGCGGGTGGGTGAGTGAGTAACTGGACTGATTTACAGAGCAGCCCTGCCCGCCTTGTTAAAGAAGTGTCAGGACACAGTTTTCCACCGCCCACCTCCACTCAGCCTAACCCTCGCAGACACACAGTCAGAAAGAGCCTGCTTTGCTTTCTAAAACCCCTCAGTATGCCCACTGAATGGTCCTGACATAGACTTGGCATGGGTCAAGTGCTTTCAGTCCTCAGATCATTACCATTTTCATGGTGGAAAATACGAGTTGCTTTGATGGCGGCTGTGTATACAGCCAGTGTTGTTTTAATGTTTTAATGGTACAGAAGGATCTATTTGGAACATAAATGGCGGGAGGGGGGGTTCCTAATGGCTCAACAGTCTACAATATACATTAATGGTATTAGTTGAGCTTTAACCTTATTGTAATTCACATCACTTCCATGTCAACATCAGTCCTGGGACAAATGTTTGAATCAATGTCAAATGTAGGAGAAACCCAAAGACAATAACAGTATGTATCGTTAGTTGATGCTACGCCGTGTGACTGATGTTCTTTCAGCCCTCCATGACTAGTGCTAATAACCCAGGCCAGTCTTATAGGCCTACAACACCTGGAACATGGTGTGACCACTGGACTGACTGACTGAAGCCCTGGTCTATACATTACCCTAACCCTACAACACCTGGAACATGGTGTGACCACTGGACTGACTGACTGAAGCCCTGGTCTATACATTACCTTAACCCTACAACACCTGGAACATGTTGTGACCACTGGACTGACTGACTGAAGCCCTGGTCTATACATTACCCTAACCCTACAACACCTGGAACATGGTGTGACCACTGGACTGACTGACTGAAGCCCTGGTCTATACATTACCCTAACCCTACAACACCTGGAACATGTTGTGACCACTGGACTGACTGACTGAAGCCCTGGTCTATACATTACCCTAACCCTACAACACCTGGAACATGTTGTGACCACTGGACTGACTGACTGAAGCCCTGGTCTATACATTACCCTAACCCTACAACACCTGGAACATGTTGTGACCACTGGACTGGCTGACTGAAGCCCTGGTCTATACATTACCCTAACCCTACAACACCTGGAACATGTTGTGACCACTGGACTGACTGACTGAAGCCCTGGTCTATACATTACCCTAACCCTACAACACCTGGAACATGTTGTGACCACTGGACTGGCTGACTGAAGCCCTGGTCTATACATTACCCTAACCCTACAACACCTGGAACATGTTGTGACCACTGGACTGACTGACTGAAGCCCTGGTCTATACATTACCCTAACCCTACAACACCTGGAACATGTTGTGACCACTGGACTGACTGACTGAAGCCCTGGTCTATACATTACCCTAACCCTACAACACCTGGAACATGTTGTGACCACTGGACTGACTGACTGAAGCCCTGGTCTATACATTACCCTAACCCTACAACACCTGGAACATGTTGTGACCACTGGACTGACTGACTGAAGCCCTGGTCTATACATTACCCTAACCCTACAACACCAGGAACATGTTGTGACCACTGGACTGACTGACTGAAGCCCTGGTCTATACATTACCCTAACCCTACAACACCTGGAACATGTTGTGACCACTGGACTGGCTGACTGAAGCCCTGGTCTATACATTACCCTAACCCTACAACACCTGGAACATGTTGTGACCACTGGACTGACTGACTGAAGCCCTGGTCTATACATTACCCTAACCCTACAACACCTGGAACATGTTGTGACCACTGGACTGACTGACTGAAGCCCTGGTCTATACATTACCCTAACCCTACAACACCTGGAACATGTTGTGACCACTGGACTGACTGACTGAAGCCCTGGTCTATACATTACCCTAACCCTACAACACCAGGAACATGTTGTGACCACTGGACTGACTGACTGAAGCCCTGGTCTATACATTACCCTAACCCTACAACACCAGGAACATGTTGTGACCACTGGACTGACTGACTGAAGCCCTGGTCTATACATTACCCTAACCCTACAACACCTGGAACATGTTGTGACCACTGGACTGGCTGACTGAAGCCCTGGTCTATACATTACCCTAACCCTACAACACCTGGAACATGTTGTGACCACTGGACTGACTGACTGAAGCCCTGGTCTATACATTACCCTAACCCTACAACACCTGGAACATGTTGTGACCACTGGACTGACTGACTGAAGCCCTGGTCTATACATTACCCTAACCCTACAACACCTGGAACATGTTGTGACCACTGGACTGACTGACTGAAGCCCTGGTCTATACATTACCCTAACCCTACAACACCTGGAACATGTTGTGACCACTGGACTGACTGACTGAAGCCCTGGTCTATACATTACCCTAACCCTACAACACCAGGAACATGTTGTGACCACTGGACTGACTGACTGAAGCCCTGGTCTATACATTACCCTAACCCTACAACACCTGGAACATGTTGTGACCACTGGACTGGCTGACTGAAGCCCTGGTCTATACATTACCCTAACCCTACAACACCTGGAACATGTTGTGACCACTGGACTGACTGACTGAAGCCCTGGTCTATACATTACCCTAACCCTACAACACCTGGAACATGTTGTGACCACTGGACTGACTGACTGAAGCCCTGGTCTATACATTACCCTAACCCTACAACACCTGGAACATGTTGTGACCACTGGACTGACTGACTGAAGCCCTGGTCTATACATTACCCTAACCCTACAACACCTGGAACATGTTGTGACCACTGGACTGACTGACTGAAGCCCTGGTCTATACATTACCCTAACCCTACAACACCAGGAACATGTTGTGACCACTGGACTGACTGACTGAAGCCCTGGTCTATACATTACCCTAACCCTACAACACCTGGAACATGTTGTGACCACTGGACTGACTGACTGAAGCCCTGGTCTATACATTACCCTAACCCTACAACACCTGGAACATGTTGTGACCACTGGACTGACTGACTGAAGCCCTGGTCTATACATTACCCTAACCCTACAACACCTGGAACATGTTGTGACCACTGGACTGACTGACTGAAGCCCTGGTCTATACATTACCCTAACCCTACAACACCAGGAACATGTTGTGACCACTGGACTGACTGACTGAAGCCCTGGTCTATACATTACCCTAACCCTACAACACCTGGAACATGTTGTGACCACTGGACTGACTGACTGAAGCCCTGGTCTATACATTACCCTAACCCTACAACACCAGGAACATGTTGTGACCACTGGACTGACTGACTGAAGCCCTGGTCTATACATTACCCTAACCCTACAACACCAGGAACATGTTGTGACCACTGGACTGACTGACTGAAGCCCTGGTCTATACATTACCCTAACCCTACAACACCTGGAACATGTTGTGACCACTGGACTGACTGACTGAAGCCCTGGTCTATACATTACCCTAACCCTACAACACCAGGAACATGTTGTGACCACTGGACTGACTGACTGAAGCCCAGTGCATATGTTATGGCAACCTAACAGAGTAAAGGCCTAAACTCCCCAAACGAGTCTGTGTGAGGCACTTAAGAGTAAGGGTGTGGGGCATAGCTTCCAAACGCGCCCTGAGAATCCTTTACGACAGACAGTTTACAACCTCCAGCTGACCCTCCTGACCGCTGAGACTGATCTGCAGCTGACCAACCTCAAAGGAAAAACTGACCTTTGTGTCTGTTGCCAGGTAACTAACCTCTTCTTGGCAGTATGGCCACGGCCCACGGCTGAAGGAAAATGTGTCTGACCAGCCCCGGCGCTTTACAGTGAATTTGAAGTGTAATTTCCTCTACTGCATTTATACCAAACCACTAATGTCTGTCTGTCTACCAGACCATTAAAGTACAGGACTGAACTGTTATGCTTTGGGTTAAAGTAGGTGCTTTTGGCTTCACATGTGGTTTCGGTAGGTACTTGCCATGCTTTGGTTTTGTGACAAACCTTCATAAACTTCTGTCTATACATGAATGGTTCTGATATTTACCTCCCGCTACCTCTGGCTCTGGTATCTATGCGTGGGGAAATAATCACTTGTGAGTGCTAACCTGTGAATGTGACCCTGGTCCAGAGTGAAGTGGAGGGTGGGGGGAGGACTGGTGCGGGTGTCCAGGGTGGAGGTGAGGCGGGGGGGAGGTCTGGTGTGGGTGCCCAGGGTGGAGGTGAGGCGAGGGGGAGGTCTGGTGTGGGTGCCCAGGGTGGAGGTGAGGCGAGGGGGAGGTCTGGTGTGGGTGCCCAGGGTGGAGGTGAGGCGGGTGGGAGTTGTGGTGGGGGTTGTGGCCCTGCGGGTGGTGGTGCCCGCTGTGGTGCTGGTGGGGGTGGTGCTGGTAGGCGTGGCTGTGGAGCGGAGCCGGCAGGTGCTGGTGAAGGTGGTGATGGCCGCTCCCCTGCTCCTGCTGCTGCCGCGATGACATCATCTCCATCATGTGACCCATGCTGTTCATGTTGCCGTTGGCGATGGCTCCCGGGTGGTGCGCGAGCGCCGCCTTCAGCCTCTGTATGGAGAAGAACAAGATGGTGGCCATGTATCTATCATTCACTGGGATTAGGGACAGGAGTTCTTCCTGGTCAAGACATCAGGTCATCAGGACAAAACTTCAGGTGTTTACTATGCCAGACCATAGAGTTAAATGATTCATCTCTTTAGGCCAGACTTTGTCTGTTTGACAGTCTATCATTGAGTTAACTGGCAACAGGTACTGTAGGTCAACTGAAAGTGTGTTGACTATTGACTGTGAGATGATACACAGCTGCATTCATCTTTATACTGTACATCCACATGTCACGGCTGAGGTACAAAGCAGAGCTGATCCTTGACAGCCCTCTCTCCCTCTTTCTCTCTCTCTTTCTCTCTCTCTTCTGCTTTCTTACTTTCCATCTCTCTCTTCCTCTCTCTCTCCCTTCCTTTCTCTCAGAGCTTAGACAGTGATCTTCCTCTTTCTCTCCCTCTCCATATCTCTCTCCATCTCTCTCTCCATCTCTCTCTCCATCTCTCTCTCCATATCTCTCTCCATCTCCCTCTCCATCTCTCTCTCCATCTCTCTCTCCACCTCTCTCTCCATCTCCATCTCTCTCTTCATCTCTCTCTCCTTTCCTCTCTCCATCTCTCTCTCCATCTCTCTCTCCTTTCCTCTCTCTCCATCTCTCTCTCCACCTCTCTCTCTATTTCTCTCTCTATTTCTCTCTCCACCTCTCTCTCTATTTCTCTCTCCATCTCTCTCTCCATCTCTCTCTCCTTTCCTCTCTCTCCATCTCTCTCTCCATCACTCTCCATTTCTCTCTCTATCTCTCTCCATCTCTCTCTCCATCTCTCTCTCTATTTCTCTCTCCATCTCTCTCTCCATTTCTCTGTCCATCTCTCTCTCCATCTCTCTCTCCTTTCCTCTCTCTCATCTCTCTCTCCATCTCTCACTCTATTTCTCTCTCCATCTCTCTCTCCATCTCTCCCCATCTCTCTCTCCATCTCTCTCTCTATTTCTCTCTCCATCTCTCTCTCCATTTCTCTGTCCATCTCTCTCTCCATCTCTCTCTATTTCTCTCTCCTATCCTCTCTCCATCTCTCTCCATCTCTCTCTCCTTTCCTCTCTCTCCATCTCTCTCCATCTCTCTCTCCATCTCTCTCTCTATTTCTCTCTCCTTTCCTCTCTCCATCTCTCTCCATCTCTCTCCATCTCTCTCCCTATTTCTCTCTCCATCTCTCTCTCCATTTCTCTGTCCATCTCTCTCTCTCTATTTCTCTCTCCATCTCTGGTGATCCTCTGTAGCTCAATTGGTAGAGCATGGCGCTTGTAACGCCCAGGGTAGTGGGTTCAATTCCCGGGACCACCCATACGTAAAAATGTATGCACACATGACTGTAAGTCGCTTTGGATAAAAGCATCTGCTAAATGGCATATTATTATTATTTCTCTCTCTATCTCTCTCTCCATCTCGCTCTCCAGGTCTAACTGGATGAGGGATACATCTGCCTGTCTGTCTGTCTTTCTGGCTGTCTGAGAGCCCGATGCTGGTCTGTTCTATGTTTACTCAGGGGCAGGTTTGTTGCTTTAACCGTGTGGTCTACTTAAGACTCACTGAGAGGCTCTGAGAACTGGCCAAGATCTGAGACCAGACAGACAGAAAGATGAGAGAGAGAGAGGCAGAGAGAGAGAGGGGACAGCGAGAGATAGGGGTGGAAAGAGAGAGAGAGAGAGAGGGGACAGCGAGAGAGAGAGAAAGCGAGAGAGAAAGGCAGCGAGAGAGAGAGAGAGAGAGGGCTTCTCAAGGTGCTCTTGTATTCCTGGTGTTTACCAGTCTCACCACACCACTCCTCAAGTGTCTGTTTGTTTGGGCAGACACTTAAAGACACAACCCCCAAGGAAAGGGAAAAATCACCCACTCGAATCCGAATCCAAACATACAAGTGCCAAAACGTGTCTGCTGCACTCACTGCACGTCTGATCTGTTGAGAACTAACTTAGTCATAATATTAAAAAAACATGTCTGCACCTTTTCATTTTTCTGTTCCATTTGGGAGGAGGTTTTGGAATAACAGTGTGAGAGAGTGTTGAGTCTGGGACTGCCACTGTAATTACTGTAGTGGATTGGCTGGGGTTTCATTCTGAAAGGTGCTCAGTTAACATAAAGAGGAACTGTACTGTTGATTTACGGTAGTGTTAATGGGATTTTCATCATTGGCACAAAATGTATAAACTTACTAACTAATATTGTCAATCCATTCAATTCAGATTTGTCTGTCTTGTTATGTTGTCTGCTAACTCTCTCCATCTCCTTTCTCTTTCCATTCCTACTCTTCCTTTACCCTTCTCTCACCCCCTCCCCTATCTCCCAGCTGCTGTCAGTCAGCCAGGCAGTCAGTCAGTCAGTCCAGCCTGTGTCCAGGCCTCCTCCAGGCCTCCATGTCTCTTTAACAACCTTCACATTCATGATTCCCAGAGGGACCAGCAGCCAGCTGGCCTGGGTCACCACGAAGAGAGAGAGAGAGAGAGAGAGAGAGAGAGAGAGAGAGAGATGAGAGAGAGAGAGAGAGAGAGAGAGAGAGAGAGAGAGAGAGAGAGAGAGAGAGAGAGAGAGAGAGAGAGAGAGAGATGAGAGAGAGAGAGAGAGAGAGAGAGAGAGAGAGAGAGAGAGAGAGAGAGAGAGAGAGAGAGAGAGAGAGAGAGAGAGAGAGAGGAGAGAGAGAGAGAGAGAGGAGAGAGAGGAGAGAGAGAGAGAGAGAGAGAGAGAGAGAGAGAGAGAGAGAGAGAGAGAGAGAGAGAGAGAGAGGAGAGAGAGAGAGAGAGAGAGAGAGATACGAGAGAGAGAGATGAGAGAGAGAGAGAGAGAGAGAGAGAGAGAGCATCAGCCCTCTCCTCCTCCCCCGCCCCTCCCTTCCTCCCTCCTCTCTCTCTCTCGTTCACCCTCTTTCAGCTGTCTCAGATGAGGGATTGAGGCAAGCAGCACGCTCCACACGCCACAGTATCAACTTAGCAGCACGCTCCACACGCCACAGTATCAACTTAGCAGCACGCTCCACACGCCACAGTATCAACTTAGCAGCACGCTCCACACGCCACAGTATCAACTTAGCAGCAAGCTCCACACGCCACAGTATCAACTTAGCAGCACGCTCCACACGCCACAGTATCAACTTAGCAGCACGCTCCACACGCCACAGTATCAACTTAGCAGCACGCTCCACACGCCACAGTATCAACTTAGCAGCACGCTCCACACGCCACAGTATCAACTTAGCAGCACGCTCCACACGCCACAGTATCAACTTAGCAGCACGCTCCACACGCCACAGTATCAACTTAGCAGCACGCTCCACACGCCACAGTATCAACTTAGCAGCACGCTCCAAACGCCACAGTATCAACTTAGCAGCACGCTCCACACGCCACAGTATCAACTTAGCAGCACGCTCCACACGCCACAGTATCAACTTAGCAGCACGCTCCACACGCCACAGTATCAACTTAGCAGCACGCTCCACACGCCACAGTATCAACTTAGCAGCACGCTCCACACGCCACAGTATCAACTTAGCAGCACGCTCCACACGCCACAGTATCAACTTAGCAGCACGCTCCACACGCCACAGTATCAACTTAGCAATGTGGAAAACAAAACAACAGTATCTCAGGTATTTGATGCACATAGCCGGCCTGCATAGTTTACAATGTAGGACGTTTTGAGTGACAAGTATGGGCCATTCATCATATCTAGGTTGTAATTTACTGTAGCAGGCTGTTTCTATGGGACGTTGAGTCTTGTGTGAAACTAGCCTAGTGAAACCATCAGCCTGTCAAGCCTGTTTCAGTCTGTTTCTGACACAGCCATAGAGTTTATTTATGCCTTTCTGGCTAGCTCTCAGACTAACTACAGTGCATTCAGAAAGTATTCAGACCCCTTGACTTTTTCCACATGTTGTTACATTACAGCCTTACTCTAAAATTGATTAAATTGTTTTTTCCCCTCAGCAATCTACACACAATACCCAATAATGACAAAGCAAAAACAGGTTTTTAGACATTTTTGCACATTTATCATTAAAAAAAAAACGGAGATAACATTTACATAAGTATTCAGACCTATTACTCAGTACTTTGTTGAAGCACCTTTGGCAGCGATTACAGCCTTGAGTATTCTTGGGTATGATGGTACAAGCTTGGCACACCTGGGGAGTTTCTCCTATTCTTTTCTGCAGATCCTCTCAAGCTTTGTCAGGTTGGATGGGGAGCGTCGCTGCACAGCTATTTTCAGGTCTCTCCAGAGATGTTCGATCGGGTTCAAGTCCGGGAGCTGGCTGGGCCACTCAAGGTCATTCAGCGACTTGTCCTGAAGCCACTTCTACGTTGTCTTGGCTGTGTGCTTAGGGTCATTGTCCTGTTGGAAGGTGAACCTTCGCCCCAGTCTGAGATCCTGAATCTGAGGTCCTGAGCGCTCTGGAGCAGGTTTTCATCAAGGATCTCTCTGTACTTTGCTCCGTTCATTTTTCCCTCGATCCTGACTAGTCTCCCAGTCCCTGCCACTGAAAAACATCCCAACAGCATGATGCTGCCATCACCATGCTGCACCGTAGGGATGGTGCCAGGTTTTCTCCAGACGTGACACTTGGCATTCAGGCCCAAGAGTTCAATCTTGGTTTCATCAGACCAGAGAATCTTGTTTCTCATGGTCTGAGAGTCCTTTAGGTGCCTTTTGGCAAACTCCAAGCGGGCTGTCATGTGCCTTTTACTGAGGAGTGGCTTTCGTCTGGCCACGCTACCATAAAGGCCTGATTGGTGGAGTGCTGCAGAGATGGTTATCCTTTTGGAAGGTTCTCCCATCTCCACAGAGGAACTCTGGAGCTCTGTCAGAGTGACCTTCGGGTTCTTGGTCACCTTCCTGACCAAGGCCCTTCTCCCCCGATTGCTCAGTTTGGCCGGGCGGCCAGCTCTAGGAAGAGTCTTGGTGGTTCCAAACTTCTTCCATTTAAGAATGATGGAGGCCACTGTGTTCTTGGGAACCTTCAATGCTGCAGAAATGTTTTGGTACCCTTCCCCAGATCTGTGCCTCGACACAATCCTGTCTCGGAGCGCTACGGACAATTCCTTTGACCTCATGGCTTGGTTTTTGCTCTGACATGCACTGTCAACTGTGGGACCTTATAGACAGGTGTGTGTCTTTCCAAATCATGTCCAATCAATTGAATTTACTGCAGGTGGACTCCAATCAAGTTGTAGAAACATCTTAAGGATGATCAATGGAAACAGGATGCACCTGAGCTCAGTTTCGAGTCTCATAGCAAAGGGAATTTCTTTTTTTTTGCAAACATTTCTAAAAACCTGTTTTCACTTTGTCATTATGGGGTATTGTGTGTAGATTGATGAGGAAAATGTTTAATTTAATCAATTTTAGAATAAGGCTGTAACGTAACAAAATGTGGAAAAAGTCAAGGGGTCTGAATACTTTCCGAATGCACTGTAGGAACCACCTGACAGCATAGGGATTCATATCAAAGGTTAACCAATGTCTTGGTCCTCTTAGCAGCGTTTCCTATATTAATTGGATAGATCAGTGCTACCTGATATTCCCCTTATAGATCATACTGCTGTCATGGTTCCTGTTCTGTACTAAAGCAAGCCTTTCCTCTCTATTATAAGTACTTTAACATCAGCACTAATACAACTCTACAAACACACACACACACAGCACACACACACACACACACACACACACACACACACACACACACACACACACACACACACACACACACAGTCACACACACCACTCCAACACACACACACACACACACACACAGCCACACACACCACTCCAACACACACACACACACACAGCCACACACACCACTCCAACACACACACACACACACACACACACACACACACACACAGCCACACACACACACACAGCAACACACACACAGCAACACACACACCACTCCAACACACACAACTCAACACTCCTCGGCAGAGCCGGCTCCAGGCATACGTGAACTCAGTCTGTGTCTCAACTGTTGAGAGTTAGAATAGTAGAATACACAATGTGCAAGTTAGAAATGTGGTTGTGCATCAGCAATATTTGTTGTTTTATTTGTCAGCCACAGACAGTCACTCAATTAGCCATGTCAGCCTCCTCCACCTCCACCTCAGTCTCAACAGTACTTCTGTCAGTCAGCGCCTGCCCTACACTGGCCTGCCTGCATTCCAAATAACACCCTATTCCCTATATGGCTCTGGTCAAAAGTAGTGCACTATACAGGGAATAGGGTGCGATTTGGATGCAGACCTAGACTCTCTCTGTAGTGCTGTGACCAATGAGACAATGAGGCTGGGGTTAACATACCACAGAGACCAGACTACAGCACAGTGGGTTAGATCAGGTCTGTCTAGACTACAACACAGTGGGTTTGATCAGGTCTGTCTAGACTACAACACAGTGGGTTAGATCAGGTCTGTCTAGACTACAACACAGTGGGTTAGATCAGGTCTGTCTAGACTACAACACAGTGGGTTAGATCAGGTCTGTCTAGACTACAACACAGTGGGTTTGATCAGGTCTGTCTAGACTACAACACAGTGGGTTAGATCAGGTCTGTAGATCAGGTCTGTCTAGACTACAACACAGTGGGTTAGATCAGGTCTGTCTAGACTACAACACAGCGGGTTAGATCAGGTCTGTCTAGACTACAACACAGTAGGGTAGATCAGGTCTGTCTAGACTACAACACAGTGGGTTAGATCAGGTCTGTCTAGACTACAACACAGTGGGTTAGATCAGGTCTGTCTAGACTACAACACAGTGGGTTTGATCAGGTCTGTCTAGACTACAACACAGTGGGTTAGATCAGGTCTGTCTAGACTACAACACAGTGGGTTAGATCAGGTCTGTCTAGACTACAACACAGTAGGGTAGATCAGGTCTGTCTAGACTACAACACAGTGGGTTTGATCAGGTCTGTCTAGACTACAACACAGTAGGTTAGATCAGGTCTGTCTAGACTATAACACAGTGGGTTAGATCAGGTCTGTCTAGACTACAACACAGTGGGTTAGATCAGGTCTGTCTAGACTACAACACAGTGGGTTAGATCAGGTCTGTCTAGACTACAACACAGTAGGGTAGATCAGGTCTGTCTAGACTACAACACAGTGGGTTAGATCAGGTCTGTCTAGACTACAACACAGTGGGTTAGATCAGGTCTGTCTAGACTACAACACAGTGGGTTTGATCAGGTCTGTCTAGACTACAACACAGTGGGTTAGATCAGGTCTGTCTAGACTACAACACAGTGGGTTAGATCAGGTCTGTCTAGACTACAACACAGTAGGGTAGATCAGGTCTGTCTAGACTACAACACAGTGGGTTAGATCAGGTCTGTCTAGACTACAACATAGTGGGTTAGATCAGGTCTGTCTGTATGCAGCTGTATACAGACTCAGAGGGTCGGTTATACCAGGCTGTAGTACTGGAGGGTTGAGAATACTGGAGTCTGATGGTGGGTCTGTCTGTCTGCCTGTCTGTCTGGCCCTAACCTCCATTAGCTCTGTGAGAGTTGGTAAAATGGAAGTGTGAGTGAGGCAATCAATCACATAACTGGTTAGTGAAAAAAGCAAGCACGAAAACCAATGGTGATTCTGGCCACTGTGTCTGTTGCTTACAACAAAGCACCATTAGATGTCTATTTACTGTCTAGACCCACTTACTAAATGTACACTACGCATAACAGATTAAAAGCAGTCTGAGACGACATCACTAATATTCCCCAGACTGCTGACATCTTCCATGTGGCTCTACTGTCTGAGGAAGTCATCTGACCCTGACAGGCCACCATAACACCTCCCCATTCAGCCTTCAACCTGTCAATCAACACCCAGACCTGGGGCCCCTCCCCTGCGATAGTGGGAGCCAATCAGGCTGGGCAGCTGTCCGTCTATCTCCCACCACTCAATCACAGCAGGCAATCTCATGTCCTGAGCCACGTTCCCACAGAGGCCAGGGCCGAGACCCAGGCAGTGGAATGTGACTGCCCCATCCACCACTGTCTGCTCTGCACTGCAGACCCACTAATGTGCCTGTCTGGGGCTGGGGGATGGGTTATAGGGTTGGGAGGTGAGGGGAGGCTGGGGCTGTGGCTGAGGGTTGGGGCTGATGTTGCCTGGCTCCATGCCAGCCAAACGTCAGGGGAGTGGGGGATAGAGGGGTGGAGGGAGAAGAGGCGGGGGAGTGGATAGCTTCCAGTCTCCCCTCCACACACACACAGAGAGAGAGAGAGAGAGTCAGCCTGGCCTCGGGGCCCAGCAAAGTGCTCATTTATCAGCCCTGTGTTGTGAGAGGAGTCCAGCTGGCAGGGCCGTCTCTACTATCTATCTACCTTTTAACTGAATTAACCTCCATCAGGAGGAGAGGAGAGGCCGCAGGCTGCCTCCCAAATAGCACTATATTATCTATCTAGTGCACTTGGGCCCAAGTCACAATAAGTGCACTATATAGGGAATAGGTTGCCATCTGGGACGCAGCTCCAGTGTGTCACAGTAAGACAACGTACTGTAGCTAGCAGAGGCAGGTCAGAGAGACAGGGTTAAAACACAGTGTTAGATACACCCCACACACATAGCTCGTAACCATAACAACAGACACACTCACTACAGAGAGAGTTGAACTCATGGAACTCACAATCAAGCAGTACATTGTGCCAGCCACAGCTGAGAGTAGCCACACAGCAGAGAAGAGAACAACTGATGGTGGTACATAACAATGGACTTCACCTATGATACAGTCGGTCTGAGCTGTAGTTCTACAACATCCACTAAACATGAAACTACTAAACAACGGTCTGTATGATTAAAAAACAAAACATCTAAGAGACCCAGGGAGGGATCTGTGAAACTCTAACCAAATCAATCTATCAAGTATTACAGCTAACAAAGCAACACGGTCGCAAATGAGATAAGAGAGAGAAAGAGAGATAAAGATTCCCTCACCGTGATACAGGCCAAGTTCCCACTCTTCTACTCTCTGGTTTCATCTGACTGAATGACTTTAGCTCAAACTCTCCCAGATCTAACTCAGCTCCACTAAACTGAGCCCAAACTTATGTCCCTGGCTGGCTGTATTCGGACCCACAGTGACGCAACTGCACAGACCGACGGGCCTTCCACGGTGATGATCGTCAGCAGGCCTGTGGTTACGTCCCAAATTGTACACTATTCCCTATATAGTGCACTATTTTTGACAAGAGCCCTATAGACCTTGGTCAAAAGTAGTGCACATAAAGGGAATAGGGTGCCATTTGGGACGCATCCTCTGTCTCTCCCAAACCCCTTCATCATGATCTCTAATGTACTTTAACACATGGTTGTGTTTGGCTCAGACTGTGCTCATCCCCCAGACTTAACCACCACCTGCATTAACCTGTAATAACACACGTTGGTTTCTCTCTCCCCGCGGCCACATGTAGCCAGGCCACAGAACAGTCTTTATGTCAGTGCAGGTGTTGACCTGTATTGTTGGTAGTAGGCCTAGTGTTCTGACAGCAGAGGATGGTATAAAGTGTGTAGGAAGAGGACTACAGTCTGCCCTTCAGATTTACCAACCCTGTCTCAAACTATCAACCATATAGTACATCAACAAAAAGAGCTGGAAAGATGGAAAAGTAATGATAACTAACGATAATCACAATTTATTAGGAGGGAGAATATAGACAGTAGTAATGACATAGGTTGTCAAGGTTTATTTGTTTTTTACCATTCAATGTTCCACTTGGTAAAATGCTGCCACATAGATTAAACATAAAACCCCAGCCATGCTTTCTCCCAGAGGGAAGGAGCCATTTACTGTCTTACCTCTAACCTCTGACCTCTGACCTCCCGGGCTTCTGTATCACCCATCAACCCTTCCTCTCATTAATGTGGTTTCATTAATGATATTTATTAATGCTGTCTTCCTCTTTGACACCCGCCCAGTCGGCCCGGTGTGACTGATGTCTGTGTGAGTGCTCTGGCCACCTTCCTGAACAGCCACTCAGGTTTCCCCTGTTCCCTCCCTGGACTGGCCAGATGACTTCATCACTATTAACCCTGAGAGGAGAACGCGAGAGCGGGGTTAGAACAGGGACGAGCGGGAATCAGGTGCAAAGGGAAGAGATCGCGCCTGGGCCGGGATGAGTCAATCAAACCCTATCGGGTCAGGGTGAAACACTTTCATTCCCCGTAAGAGTGGAGCAGAGAGCTATCTGGGGACCTGAGGCCCTTTGGAGTCATCACTAGTTAGGGAACATTGAACCTAACCTAACCAGGACTGTATATGGAGTTATGGAACATTGAACCTAACCAGGACTGTATGTGGAGTTATGGAACATTGAACCTAACCTAACCAGGACTGTATGTGGAGTCACTTTTAAAGTGGGAAATAAATATTATCCTGGGCTTTAAATGGATAGACCTCTCAAATGGCACCCTATTCCCTATATAGTGCACTACCTCTGGTCAAATATAGTGCACGATATATGGAATAGGGTGCCATTTGGGACCTCCTCTATGTACGGAGAAGAGAGTGAACAGCGATATTAAAACACTTGTTTGTTTCAATACCTGCGTCATGTCTCTTCTCGTCAGGCATGTTCAGCCAGCTAGTGTGTTTACTCTGTACTGTACAGTACCTTCTGCTAACAGGATTTATAATTAGGTTATAAATCTAAAGCCTTAACTTTCCTGGCAATAGTCTTTGTGGGCCCAGACCCTTCTAACTCCTCCTCCCCCTCTCCTCTCCTTTCCTCTCCTCCCCCCAGCCCCTAAAAACCACGGTATGGGTTCCCCATCTGCGGCAGCTATAGAATGGAGGGAGAGAGAGTGCCAGCAAGCCCCTGTGGGTCTAATAAGATGGTCTAATCCCCCCCAACACCTCCTCATCCTCCACCATCCCTCCCCCCAACACCTCCTCAACCTCCACCACCCCTCCCCCCAACACCTCCTCATCCTCCACCATCCCTCCCCCCAACACCTCCTCATCCTCCACCATCCCTCCCCCCAACACCTCCTCAACCTCCACCACCCCTCCCCCCAACACCTCCTCATCCTCCATCACCCCTCCCCCAATACCTCCTCAACCTCCACCACCACCTCTACCACCTCTACCCACCAATGCCTGCCCACTATCCACTCCTCCATGTGCCCCAAAACTCCACCACAACCCCCATTAGCTCACTTTTATTACATTTCCCACATGCCACAGAGAGGTGACACACACGCCTCTCCCGCTCACCTCCCCTCCACCTCCTGTACCCCCTCTCTGGCCAAGAGCTGGGGACTGTTAAACTCATTTCTTCTGGGACTACAGGAGGCAGACAGACAGCCTGACGGAAAGTAGTGGGAGTCTCTCTGTACTGTAGTCTCTCTGTACTGTAGTCTCTCTGTACTGTAGTCTCTCTGTACTGTAGTCTCTCTGTACTGTAGTCTCTCTGTACTGTAGTATATCTGTACTGGTACTGTAGTCTCTCTGTACTGTAGTCTCTCTGTACTGTAGTATCTCTGTACTGTAGTCTCTCTGTACTGTAGTCTCTCTGTACTGGTACTGTAGTCTCTCTGTACTGTAGTCTCTCTGTACTGTAGTCTCTCTGTACTGGAGTCTCTCTGTACTGTAGTCTCTCTGTACTGTAGTCTCTCTGTACTGTAGTCTCTCTGTACTGTAGTCTCTCTGTACTGGTACTGTAGTCTCTCTGTACTGTAGTCTCTCTGTACTGTAGTCTCTCTGTACTGTAGTCTCTCTGTACTGGAGTCTCTCTGTACTGGAGTCTCTCTGTACTGGTACTGTAGTCTCTCTGTACTGGAGTCTCTCTGTACTGTAGTCTCTCTGTACTGGTACTGTAGTCTCTCTGTACTGGAGTCTCTCTGTACTGGAGTCTCTCTGTACTGTAGTCTCTCTGTACTGGAGTCTCTCTGTACTGTAGTCTCTCTGTACTGGTACTGTAGTCTCTCTGTACTGGAGTCTCTCTGTACTGTAGTCTCTCTGTACTGTAGTATCTCTGTACTGTAGTCTCTCTGTACTGTAGTCTCTCTGTCTGGTACTGTAGTCTCTCTGTACTGTAGTCTCTCTGTACTGTAGTCCTCTCTGTACTGTAGTCTCTCTGTACTGGTCTGTAGTCTCTCTGTACTGTAGTCTCTCTGTACTGGAGTCTCTCTGTACTGGTACTGTAGTCTCTCTGTACTGGAGTCTCTCTGTACTGTAGTGATCCCTCTGTACTGTAGTCTCTCTGTACTGTAGTCTCTCTGTACTGTAGTCTCTCTGTACTGTAGTCTCTCTGTACTGTAGTCTCTCTGTACTGTAGTCTCTCTGTACTGTAGTCTATCTGTACTGTCTGTACTGTAGTCTCTCTGTACTGTAGTCTCTCTGTACTGTAGTCTCTCTGTACTGTAGTCTCTCTGTACTGTGTCAGTAGCGTACTGTAGTCTCTCTGTACTGTAGTCTCTCTGTACTGTAGTCTCTCTGTACTGGAGTCTCTCTGTACTGGAGTCTCTCTGTACTGGGTACTGTAGTCTCTCTGTACTGGAGTCTCTCTGTACTGTAGTCTCTCTGTACTGTAGTCTCTCTGTACTGGAGTCTCTCTGTACTGTAGTCTCTCTGTACTGTAGTCTCTCTGTACTGTAGTCTCTCTGTACTGGAGTCTCTCTGTACTGGTACTGTAGTCTCTCTGTACTGTAGTCTCTCTGTACTGTAGTCTCTCTGTACTGTAGTCTCTCTGTACTGGTACTGTAGTCTCTCTGTACTGGAGTCTCTCTGTACTGTAGTCTCTCTGTACTGTAGTCTCTCTGTACTGGAGTCTCTCTGTACTGTAGTCTCTCTGTACTGTAGTCTCTCTGTACTGTAGTCTCTCTGTACTGGTACTGTAGTCTCTCTGTACTGTAGTCTCTCTGTACTGGAGTCTCTCTGTACTGTAGTCTCTCTGTACTGGAGTCTCTCTGTACTGGAGTCTCTCTGTACTGTAGTCTCTCTGTACTGTAGTCTCTCTGTACTGTAGTCTCTCTGTACTGGAGTCTCTCTGTACTGTAGTCTCTCTGTACTGGAGTCTCTCTGTACTGGAGTCTCTCTGTACTGTAGTCTCTCTGTACTGTAGTCTCTCTGTACTGGAGTCTCTCTGTACCTGTACTGGAGTCTCTCTGTACTGTAGTCTCTCTGTACTGTAGTCTCTCTGTACTGGAGTCTCTCTGTACTGGAGTCTCTCTGTACTGGAGTCTCTCTGTACTGTAGTTTCTCTGTACTGGAGTCTCTCTGTACTGTAGTCTCTCTGTACTGGAGTCTCTCTGTACTGTAGTCTCTCTGTACTGTAGTCTCTCTGTACTGGAGTCTCTCTGTACTGTAGTCTCTCTGTACTGGAGTCTCTCTGTACTGTAGTCTCTCTGTACTGTAGTCTATCTGTACTGGTACTGTAGTCTCTCTGTACTGTAGTCTCTCTGTACTGTAGTCTCTCTGTACTGTAGTCTCTCTGTACTGTAGTCTCTCTGTACTGTAGTCTATCTGTACTGGTACTGTAGTCTCTCTGTACTGTAGTCTCTCTGTACTGTAGTCTCTCTGTACTATACTCTCTCTGTACTGGAGTCTCTCTGTACTGTAGTATCTCTGTACTGGTACTGTAGTCTCTCTGTACTGTAGTCTCTCTGTACTGTAGTCTCTCTGTACTGTAGTATATCTGTACTGGTACTGTAGTCTCTCTGTACTGTAGTCTCTCTGTACTGTAGTCTCTCTGTACTGTAGTCTCTCTGTACTGTAGTCTCTCTGTACTGGTACTGTAGTCTCTCTGTACTGGAGTCTCTCTGTACTGGAGTCTCTCTGTACTGGTACTGTAGTCTCTCTGTACTGTAGTCTCTCTGTACTGGAGTCTCTCTGTACTGTAGTCTCTCTGTACTGG